>NC_041371.1:833086-860586 GCF_900634415.1 Cottoperca gobio | reverse complement strand
GCGGGACTCTGCTCACTCGGTTGAGTGGTCGTGTTTTGCTCGAGCCGACATCAAGTTAGTGATTTAATTTGAGGTGCAGATGAATGAGATGAGTGGGAGAGAGCGGCAGACATGATCTCAGACTGTCGCAGCTGCGAGACACACGAGTTGGAGATGTTGGGGATGAAAGACATCAGAGATAAGCAGGGATCACAGGGTCAGGCCTGATGGAGAAGATCGTTATAATTACACTTGTATAAATGATAAAGCTGATGCACTGTCCTACATTTAGCTGATGGAGTAAGATAAAGTTTGCATGTGTCACACTTAGTAAATGCAGACTGGGAATGTGATTATGTATGATTAGGAATATTTAAAAAAACTTTCAATGTAAGCGTGAATTTTCTTTTATTTCTCTAATCCTGATAAAAAAAAAAAAAAAGATTATTGTTGTTTTTTGGTGTTTATCTTTTTTCTACGATAGCTACAAAACTGCTGGATCATACTGCTTCTGACCCTCTACACCACCATGGGATCATCAAATCATTTTTGTCACTAATGTTTTTTATCAGCTTTTATTACAAAAACATCTGCTGAGCCGCGTGCCAAACAGCTGTTCAGCTCAAGTTCACAGACTTTATGGCAATTGGTAAAACTCCACGAGCAGATCCACTTTTTATAAGAATGGAAAATGTCCATTGATCCAAAATGTCGTCGTCATGATGACACAAAAATGTCTCCTAAATACTCTTGCTCCTTTTTTATGAGGAATGTAATGAAAACACTAACAACTGTGATTACATCTTATCGTGTGTGTGTGTGTGTGTGTGTGTGTGTGTGTGTGTGTGTGTGTGTGTGTGTGTGTGTGTGTGTTTATCAAGAATACGAGCTCATCCAGGTTTCATGAGAACTTTATTTATACAAAAACAAAATGATTAATGTCTGGTGCTGCTTGCAGTACAGGTCAAAACAACCACTCAGGTCCTCAATCAGCTGTTTTTCATTGCAAAGCATTAAAACTGGATTGAGATGATTGTAAAAATGACAACAAAGCACAACATGGAAACTGAGCTGAAGAGATGAAACCTTGTTAAAAATCAAACCATACTATCAATCTACTGCAGCAGTTTCACTCTCCAGGAACATGAATACAGCAAGTTGTGAAATGCAACAGAAGTTAAAGCTTTACAGGAAGTGCATTTTCAGAATAAGACACTGTACTAATATATACCAGCAGCACTATATAAACTAAGCTTCTACAGAAAATATGAAGAGTATGTGCAGATCACTGAGAACAGTCAGCATGCTCACTGAACTTCAAAATAAAACTATGAATATCAAGCAGCAAAGCTGGACAACAACATCATTCATACGTCAAAACTCAGCCGTGCTCAAAAAGCTTTGCAGCCACCAACACCTCGTCTCAGAACAACTTAACTCCTCCACACGTAGAAGGGTGTCGCTCAGGAACTAGTCAGACGACACCGTGTTGCTATGTCATGCAAAGTCTTCATTATTTCATCACCTGCTGCTCAAACTGCGCTGGACAAAGATCACATGGTGCAGCTCTAAAAACATGGAGTCTTGACTTGAATATTTCCCTCAGTGGAAACTTATACGATATAAATGACATGTAACATTAAAGGTGTCGGATATAAAGGAACTTTAAGGAGTTGAAGACGTTATTCGCCAACCTTCAGTTTTCCTAGACATTTAAACTGCATCAAATTAAACTCGGACTGTAGCTGCGCTATTTTACCGTGTATTTAACTTTATTATTCATTTTAAATCTACTTATTTAAACGTTTCTTTAATGCATTTTATATGTAAAGTACTTTGTTATTAAAGGCGCAACACAAATATACTTTCTAACACTTTCTAGCTAGAACCAGAAACATAACATTTTACTTTATATCATATCATCCCAAGACTAAACGTCTGAGCAGTTCAGTCTTATGTTAGTCAAAGAGACACGTTTTAAAAATAGTTTTAGTCGATGTAGTCAAAGCATCAGCTGTTTTCTGTTGTCTTGTAAACTTTAACGTCTATAAAAGTTTGTCTTCTCTTATTTTTCAACAAAAATAACAAGATACTTTGGTTTTTATTGTTTAAAGCACATTAATCTCTTAATAATGCTGACCTCGTCAGTGTTTAATGACGAAATGAACACTTGACAGGTCGACTAACGAGTCGTATTTATTTCTTCAACCGTCGTGAAAAACGTGTCGACTGAAAATCCTGTTGGTGGGACAGAAGGGCTGAAAACAAAATAACAATCTAGTCGTTTTATCATTAAGTAACTAAACTGTAATTTACTAATTTAGTAACTGCTAACTATATTTTACCCCCTCATGACTTGAAATGAACTCTGGGTAATGAAGTCCCAGAACGTTCCCCTGTGCAACGTTAAAGTCTAAGCGATCGCTGATGCTGCTTTGAAGCCACTAACTTCATCTCCTTCCAGAATCCAGTCTGACGTTGAAACCGACGTTTGTTTCCTCACCAGGCGTCTCAGAGACCAGCTGAGGCCCCGCCACACGTCAGCTCCCCAGTTCTGGCAGTATTTATAACAGTATATGTACATCCAGATTACAGATCACACAAACTTCAGATCAACATTCATCATCTTTTATCAACCGTTTCTTTCCCTGCCAGCCATCTTGTGCAAAGAAGCTCACCGTTACGCCGGTTACTAATCACAACCATCTCTCTGTAATTTAGACGATTTCACTTTTCTTCTTATTGCATCTGAAATAAAGATTCTCACATTCAAGTTGTTTAAATCATATAATTGTTCAAGACTGAAACTGTCAACCGATGACGTCTGAAAGATTAATCTGACTTGAATCAAGACCCTGAAATAGATTTAATAAATAACCAGTTTGTAGTCAGTACCAAAAACCCACCTCAAGAAATTCTTCCTTTTTAATTAATTCTAGCAGATAAAAACATCCATCGTCGATGTCGACCAATCACAGACCTTCTCTCTAAATTCTCGGCATTTAACGAGCTTCCTCCAGTGTCCCGCCTCCTCTTCGTGTCTGATCTACTTCCTGTGGTCCTCTTCTCCTATACGGGTGGCGCCGGCCTCCTCCACGGGGCCCTCCCTCTTGGTTTCCATGGCTACCTCGGTGTAGGCGACGGGCTTCTCCGCGCTCGGGGCCTGGATGTGGAGCTCGGCCTCGCTCTCGCCCTCGCCCTCGGCGCCCTCCTGGCCCTCGGCGACGGCTCTCTCCTTCTTCAGCTTGATGCGGAAGGTCTCTTTGTTGGGGGCTTTCTTGGCGATGTTCTCCTTCAGCCGCTCTCCGGACTGCTTCAGTCGCTCGCCGGCTTGATGCATCCTGTCCCTGCGCTCGGGCGGCATGACCTTCTCGCCCAGGTTGTGGAACTTGGAGCCCAGGTTGCCTTTGGTCTTGCTCATGTTCTCCTTGGAGAATGCGGCCTTCAGGGACTCTGTGCTCTTTACAACGGAATTCTTGATGCGGGCGGCTCGCGAGGGATCGGCCTCCTCCACGCTCAGGTACTCCTCGTCAGAGGAGAGGTCAGCAGGGATGTCGTAGGTGTCGGGCTCGATCTCCAGCCCGTCCAGGCCGGATCCTTTGGGAGACTTAGTGACGGCCACTGATGGGATCTCGGTGTCGCCCTACAGAGAAGAACAGACGGGACAGAATACAGTCAGGACAAAACGGAAACTGAGACAGTAAGAAGCAACTTGACAATAAAACTAAATACATCAGATCATCAGACCAGCGTGCACACCCCATAATCTCTGGGTGTATCAGGTCATCCTGGGTCAAAAATCAATGCATTGCATTTCTGCACATAGACTGTACACAAGAAGTGGACGCAGTCAGTGTGACATCGCACATTGATTTGTGGACTGTCGGAGTTTTTGCCTTTACCATCTTGGTACTTTAGGACAAGAAGTGACACGAGAAGACATTAGACATTTTACAATGAACTCTCATGAAGGGTTAGAGTTTGTGAGACGAAAACACAGACAACACCGTGGTAACGACCTGTCAATCACTGGTAGCCCCACCCTAAAGCAGACGCCGCTTTATCCTCTATTTTAAATGTTTCCATAACTTACTAAATGAACATCAAGATGAAGAAGTCTTGAAACGACAGATTGAGACATAAACTCATCAGGAAAATGTTACTAAGGTAATAAATCAAGAGAGAAGTCTGAGAAACTGCTCAACCGACTTCAAATCATTCAAAGCGCCGCTGCCCGGATCACGACCCGCACCAGATCCTCTGAACACATCACCCCCATTCTCCTGAAACTTCACTGGCTCCCTGTTCAATCCCGGATCAACTACAGAAACATCCTGCTCACCTACAAAGCCCTTCACAAACTCTCCCCCACCTACCTAAGTGACCTCCTACAGAGGAGTCTCCTGCTGCTGGATGTTACAGAGGAGTCTCCTCCTGCTGGATGTTACAGAGGAGTCTCCTCCTGCTGGATGTTACAGAGGAGTCTCCTCCTGCTGGATGTTACAGAGGAGTCTCCTCCTGCTGGATGTTACAGAGGAGTCTCCTCCTGCTGGATGTTACAGAGGAGTCTCCTCCTGCTGGATGTTACAGAGGAGTCTCCTCCTGCTGGATGTTACAGAGGAGTCTCCTCCTGCTGGATGTTACAGAGGAGTCTCCTGCTGGATGTTACAGAGGAGTCTCCTGCTGGATGTTACAGAGGAGTCTCCTGCTGCTGGATGTTACAGAGGAGTCTCCTCCTGCTGGATGTTACAGAGGAGTCTCCTGCTGCTGGATGTTACAGAGGAGTCTGCTGCTGCTGGATGTTACAGAGGAGTCTCCTCCTGCTGGATGTTACAGAGGAGTCTCCTCCTACTGGATGTTACAGAGGAGTCCTCCTGCTGGATGTTACAGAGGAGTCTCCTGCTGGATGTTACAGAGGAGTCTCCTGCTGGATGTTACAGAGGAGTCTCCTCCTGCTGGATGTTACAGAGGAGTCTCCTCCTGCTGGATGTTACAGAGGAGTCTCCTCCTGCTGGATGTTACAGAGGAGTCTCCTCCTGCTGGATGTTACAGAGGAGTCTCCTCCTGCTGGATGTTACAGAGGAGTCTCCTGCTGGATGTTACAGAGGAGTCTCCTCCTGCTGGATGTTACAGAGGAGTCTCCTCCTGCTGGATGTTACAGAGGAGTCTCCTCCTGCTGGATGTTACAGAGGAGTCTCCTCCTGCTGGATGTTACAGAGGAGTCCTCCTGCTGGATGTTACAGAGGAGTCTCCTGCCTGCTGGATGTACGAGGAGTCTCCTCCTGCTGATGTTACAGAGGAGTCTCCTGCTGGATGTTACAGAGGAGTCTGCCTGCCTGCTGGATGTTACAGAGGAGTCTCCTCCTGCTGGATGTTACAGAGGAGTCTCCTCCTACTGGATGTTACAGAGGAGTCTCCTCTGACTGAATGTTACAGAGGAGTCTCCTCCTGCTGGGATGTTACAGAGGAGTCTCCTGCCTGGATGTTACAGAGGAGTCTCCTCCTGCTGGATGTTACAGAGGAGTCTCCTCCTGCTGGATGTTACAGAGGAGTCTCCTCCTGCTGGATGTTACAGAGGAGTCTCCTCCTACTGGATGTTAAGGAGTTACAGAGGAGTCTCCTCCTGCTGGATGTTACAGAGGAGTCTCCTCCTGCTGGATGTTACAGAGGAGTCTCCTCCTGCTGGATGTTACAGAGGAGTCTCCTCCTGCTGGATGTTACAGAGGAGTCTCCTCCTGCTGGATGTTACAGAGGAGTCTCCTCCTGCTGGATGTTACAGAGGAGTCTCCTCCTGCTGGATGTTACAGAGGAGTCTCCTCCTGCTGGATGTTACAGAGGAGTCTCCTCCTGCTGGATGTTACAGAGGAGTCTCCTCCTGCTGGATGTTACAGAGGAGTCTCCTCCTACTGGATGTTACAGAGGAGTCTCTCCTGCTGGATGTTACAGAGGAGTCTCCTCCTGCTGGATGTTACAGAGGAGTCTCCTCCTGCTGGATGTTACAGAGGAGTCTCCTCCTGCTGGATGTTACAGAGGAGTCTCCTCCTACTGGATGTTACAGAGGAGTCTCCTCCTGCTGGATGTTACAGAGGAGTCTCCTCCTACTGGATGTTACAGAGGAGTCTCCTCCTGCTGGATGTTACAGAGGAGTCTCCTCCTGCTGGATGTTACAGAGGAGTCTCCTCCTGCTGGATGTTACAGAGGAGTCTCCTCCTGCTGGATGTTACAGAGGAGTCTCCTCCTGCTGGATGTTACAGAGGAGTCTCCTCCTGCTGGATGTTACAGAGGAGTCTCCTCCTGCTGGATGTTACAGAGGAGTCTCCTGCTGCTGGATGTTACAGAGGAGTCTCCTGCTGGATGTTACAGAGGAGTCTCCTGCTGGATGTTACAGAGGAGTCTCCTGCTGGATGTTACAGAGGAGTCTCCTCCTACTGGATGTTACAGAGGAGTCTCCTCCTGCTGGATGTTACAGAGGAGTCTCCTCCTGCTGGATGTTACAGAGGAGTCTCCTCCTGCTGGATGTTACAGAGGAGTCTCCTCCTACTGGATGTTACAGAGGAGTCTCCTCCTGCTGGATGTTACAGAGGAGTCTCCTCCTACTGGATGTTACAGAGGAGTCTCCTCCTACTGGATGTTACAGAGGAGTCTCCTCCTGCTGGATGTTACAGAGGAGTCTCCTCCTGCTGGATGTTACAGAGGAGTCTCCTCCTGCTGGATGTTACAGAGGAGTCTCCTCCTGCTGGATGTTACAGAGGAGTCTCCTCCTGCTGGATGTTACAGAGGAGTCTCCTCCTGCTGGATGTTACAGAGGAGTCTCCTCCTGCTGGATGTTACAGAGGAGTCTCCTCCTACTGGATGTTACAGAGGATGCAGGTTTAAGGATCTTCCACCTGCGGGCCTGGTTTTGTATGAATGTGATGAAAGTAGATTAATTTCTCACAAATTGAATTGTTGAATTAGACAGAAACAGTCCGGATATGTTTTCCCAATACTTCATACTTCATGCTTTATGCATGTAATCACAACCAGAGGCCTTTTCTGAGGCTTCAAGTCTCTTTTCTTCCATCTTAAATGTGTAACTTTGATTTTGTATTCAGCTGCTGAAATGTGTCTTCGCTGAACGCACAGAGAACTGAAGGTCGCTTTTGCTATGCAGGCGGTGAAGCCGTGCTACCATCTGCATGATACATTACAGCTGCTGATGTCTTCTGGGAAAACTTTGTGCTGGTTTGTGCACATCATCATCACTAAGCACTCTCCCTGTTTGAATGACATCTCCCTCTAGTTGCCCAGCGGATTATGAGTAATAATAATATTAATATTATTATAATATTAGACAGTGGGCCCCTGGGCACAGGCATGCACAATGCCCATCACCTCTCCTACATACTGCAGGAACAAGACACAGACGATATAATTGTTTAGCTTAATTCTTTAGTCATTTGTGTCTCTTTGTCATCAGTTTGAGTCTCTTCCTGGTTAGTCTGCGTCTCTTTGAGTTACCGGGTGTGAGAGTCTTTAATTTCATCACTTAAGAGGAGAGGGGAGAGAACAAGAGGACTTTAAAGCGAAGCTGGGTTTTAAATCTCGCCACAATAACCTCTGAATCTTCTTACACATTCACTTCCACAAAGACCTCTGTGTGCCGGACACACACGGAGAGATCGATGATAGAAAACATAATATTCCTGTGAGAGAGCGTGCCAGACCTCTGAAAACACCGGCATCTTCATGAGATCAAGTTGTATTCTATTTTTACCAATGAGCAGAAACTGAGACTCGTGCAGACAGGAAGCTGCTGGCAGGAACTCAAGATGTCCGCCGGCTGGTTCCAGCAGCGGGGCGACGTCGCTCGGTCCGGACTGAAACATCAGTATTGGATGGATTGTGATGATATGTGGTTCAGATATTCACGTTCCCTTCAGGATGTTATAACTTGGTGATGCTCTGACTCTTTATCCGAATGAATCTATAAAATCACTTTCATGGCTCTGTTGACTTTTAGATATTAGCCCATAAACGATCATTTGAATTACACTTTGGATTCCTGCTCACCATCTTCTAAAATCATTGACTTTATTTCTCTGACAATCAGTTTCTTTTAGACATGTGGACAGATTATATTGAATTATGAATACTGTCAACTTGTATTTGTAGAAGTTGCATTTAGTTGAGAGCGTTTACTGCAACTTTAACAACAATGTCTTTAATTGAATATTTAGTTTTTTTTAATTCTCACAGCAATATGTTGTGTTAAATAATAAACTACGAGAGTACAAACTAATGTTTTTAAATATCAGACGTTTTTTCAAGAAAAGATTCAAAACATTTGAGATAATGGGATGAACATGACTTTACATTGTCTGATATCGAAGTAAAACTGTGACAAATCATTTGGTTTTAATTTGATATTTTCCCTCTTTCTCACTTTTGAAGTAACTGCGGAACTCTAATCCTGTAGTAAAACAGAAGCAGCGTTGTCATTTGTGTCTTGATGTTTCTGAATGTTTCTTGATCCTCCTGGAAGAACCTACTCCACCTGCGGCGCCTGACAGGTGACTTTGGAAGTGAAAGCCAATTAATCCTAATTAAACTGCGGCAACCTGCAACGATCAGGGACGAGTCATCAGAGCGTCCACACACTGTGAATGACACAATAATTACACCGGCAGGGGATGTGGGTCAAGACATGTATTAATAACTGTAGGGAGGAGCAGAAAGACTGTTTAATTTACCAAACACTAACACATTCATGATGTTATCACACACATACACACACACACACACACACACATACACACACACACACACACACACACACACACACACATTAATGTGTGTGTTACATGTTCCTGTTACATTAATGTGTGTTACCTGTTCCTGTTACATTAATGTGTGTGTTACATGTTCCTGCTGCGTTAATGTGTGTGTTACATGTTCCTGTTACATTAATGTGTGTGTTACATGTTCCTGTTACATTAATGTGTGTGTTACATGTTCTTGTTATATTAATGTGTGTGTTACATGTTCCTGTTACATTAATGTGTGTG
This sequence comes from Cottoperca gobio, assembly GCF_900634415.1. Taxonomy (NCBI): domain Eukaryota; kingdom Metazoa; phylum Chordata; class Actinopteri; order Perciformes; family Bovichtidae; genus Cottoperca; species Cottoperca gobio. The sequence goes on along the minus strand of NC_041371.1, from coordinate 851,560 downwards.
TTACATGTTCCTGTTACATTAATGTGTGTGTTACATGTTCCTGTTATATTAATGTGTGTGTTACATGTTCCTGTTACATTAATGTGTGTGTTACATGTTCCTGTTACATTAATGTGTGTGTACATGTTCCTGTTACATTAATGTGTGTTACATGTTCCTGTTACATTAATGTGTGTGTTACATGTTCCTGTTACATTAATGTGTGTGTTACATGTTCATGCTACATTAATGTGTGTGTTACATGTTCCTGTTATATTAATGTGTGTGTTACATGTTCCTGTTACATTAATGTGTGTGTTACATGTTCCTGTTACATTAATGTGTGTGTTACATGTTCCTGTTACATTAATGTGTGTGTTACATGTTCCTGTTATATTAATGTGTTTACATGTTCCTGCTACATTAATGTGTGTGTTACATGTTCCTGTTACATTAATGTGTGTGTTACATGTTCCTGTTACATTAATGTGTGTGTTACATGTTCATGCTACATTAATGTGTGTGTTACATGTTCCTGTTACATTAATGTGTGTGTTACATGTTCATGCTACATTAATGTGTGTGTTACATGTTCCTGTTATATTAATGTGTGTGTTACATGTTCCTGTTACATTAATGTGTGTGTTACATGTTCCTGTTACATTAATGTGTGTGTTACATGTTCCTGTTATATTAATGTGTGTGTTACATGTTCCTGTTATATTAATGTGTGTGTTACATGTTCCTGCTACATTAATGTGTGTGTTACATGTTCCTGTTACATTAATGTGTGTGTTACATGTTCCTGTTACATTAATGTGTGTGTTACATGTTCCTGTTACATTAATGTGTGTGTTACATGTTCCTGTTGCATTAATGTGTGTGTTACATGTTCCTGTTACATTAATGTGTGTGTTACATGTTCCTGTTACATTAATGTGTGTGTTACATGTTCCTGTTGCATTAATGTGTGTGTTACATTAATGTATGTGTTACATGTTCGTGTTATATTAATGTGTGTGTTACATGTTCCTGTTACATTAATGTGTGTGTTACATGTTCCTGTTACATTAATGTGTGTGTTACATGTTCCTGCTACATTAATGTGTGTGTTACATGTTCCTGTTACATTAATGTGTGTTACATGTTCCTGTTACATTAATGTGTGTGTTACATGTTCCTGTTACATTAATGTGTGTGTTACATGTTTCTGTTACATTAATGTGTGTGTTACATGTTCCTGTTACATTAATGTGTGTTACATGTTCCTGTTACATTAATGTGTGTGTTACATGTTCCTGTTACATTAATGTGTGTGTTACATGTTCCTGTTACATTAATGTGTGTTACATGTTCCTGTTACATTAATGTGTGTTACATGTTCCTGTTACATTAATGTGTGTGTTACATGTTCCTGCTACATTAATGTGTGTGTTACATGTTCCTGTTACATGAATGTGTGTGTTACATGTTCCTGTTATATTAATGTGTGTGTTACATGTTCCTGCTACATTAATGTGTGTGTTACATGTTCCTGTTACATGAATGTGTGTGTTACATGTTCCTGTTATATTAATGTGTGTGTTACATGTTCCTGTTACATTAATGTGTGTGTTACATGTTCCTGTTATATTAATGTGTGTGTTACATGTTCCTGTTATATTAATGTGTGTGTTACATGTTCCTGTTATATTAATGTGTGTGTTACATGTTCCTGTTACATTAATGTGTGTGTTACATGTTCCTGTTACATTAATGTGTGTGTTACATGTTCCTGCTACATTAATGTGTGTGTTACATGTTCCTGTTACATTAATGTGTGTGTTACATGTTCCTGTTACATTAATGTGTGTGTTACATGTTCCTGTTACATTAATGTGTGTGTTACATGTTCCTGTTACATTAATGTGTGTGTTACATGTTCCTGTTACATTAATGTGTGTGTTACATGTTCCTGTTACATTAATGTGTGTGTTACATGTTCCTGTTACATTAATGTGTGTGTTACATGTTCCTGTTACATTAATGTGTGTGTTACATTAATGTGTGTGTTACATGTTATTTATCTGAAGGAGAATCTTCTCATAAAGGAACACGACCACAGATCAGTGGTTTCCCTGCAACCTTTGCAGAACTTGTACAGATGCAGGATCTGATGTTCGAGAAATGCTCTATTAGCTGCTGACCTCTTGATTTCATTGTGTTCTTGCCTGTGGAAACTCACAGACTTGTCCCTGCTCTGCTTTCCTCAGTGCACGCAGCAGAAATATCACAAACTAAAAGTCATTACCTCCCCTGGAATGACACACTGTCCTCTAATGTCTAGAGTTGTGAACAACAGCAGAGGCAGAGAGGCCCTGGGTGTAAACCAGCAGACATTTATCTTTTTCTTATTACGGCTCCGGCCTTCATTATTCAGCCGCCGGCGACAACTGTCTCTAACAAACCGCCTGTTGCTTCCCGGTTAAACGGCTGCAGCTGAAGCTCTATATTAGGAGATGAACGGAGGCCTCAGAATAACCGACAGCGCATCAGTCAAGAGGAAACTCAACACTGTGACTGTCTCCCCTGCAGGCAGAACGGTGAGAAAGCCAGAGCCGTCCGGGACTAGAATGAGCTAAACCTGGATTCAGAGTGCAGAAATACAAAGAGCATACAGAGGAACTGTTGTAGAGGAGAAACGTGCCACCATCTGTGAGGTCATCTGTGGACCACCAGACAAGGCAAGAGAACTATATAAAGACAAAGCAGCTGGTGTGACGGCCACAGGCCTGATACTGATGTGTCCCCTCGCTGTTATCTGTCAATAAAAACTGTTGGTAATAAAGTGTTCATGATGTGCAAAGCACCAGACAACACTAGTTATTATGGACATTCTGCAGGACAAAGTCTAAAGAGAAAGACAAATGCTTCACTAAAGGGTTTCACGCCATTAAACCTGCATAAAAAACAACAAGAAGAAACCACGTAACTGTCAAACACCCACAAAGTGTTTAATGCATCCAGACGCAACAATGCAGAAGAGCCTTGAACCTGCAGTCTCTGTAACCTCCTGCAGCGGGCGACTCCTCTGGTTGTATAGAAGTCTATGAGAAAATGTTTCTTCTTCTTCTCTCTTGATTTATTAGCTCAGTAACATTTTCCTGATGAGTTTATGTCTCAATCTGTAGTTGAACATTGACAACGTTGAACATTTTAAATATAAAATATTTAAAATGTTCAACTCTTCTTTGTGGTCCTTTTTCATTTTTGTTGCTATATTTTCTAATATATATATATATATATATAAATAATATTTTTATATATTATTTATATATATAGAGATATTATTTATATAAATATTATTTATATATATATAAATATTATTTATATATATATAAATAATATATAAATATTATTTATATATTATTTATATATATATATAAAAATAATAATAATAATAAAGGTAAAAAGATACTCAAAGATGCTTTACATGTACATATAACATTAAAAATGACATTAAGAAAAACAGGACATCAACATTAAAAATACATAAAAGTAATTGCACATTAAAAGATCTGAAGAGCTGGGTTTTGATTTGGGAACATGGAGAGATCGGTATTATTATTTATATAAATATTTTCTCTCTGGTTTTCTCTTTATTTCTTTGGTTAAATAGCAAACAATTTATAAATGTGTCAGGATACACATTTCTTATAACATTTTTTTTTATATAACACTTCTTTTTTTTCAATATTTACTCTTATTTTTGCATTTGAATTCCTCTAACTGTGTTTATGTTTTGAACCTGCGGATTCTGAATCCAATTGAAGTTTCCTTGTTACACACATTATCATGTCTTTAGTATATATAGTTTTTAGATCATCTTTCATGATGTTTCTCTGTGTTTTAGGAGGCGGTCCTTGCAGGATGATTGCCTGCCCCCCCCCCCCCCCCTGTGATAAGCTGCCATGTCAGCCCCTGACTCTGGTTGACAGCAGTTTATAACGTGTCCCCGCTGGCAGGGAGGCTGAACTGTCCCAGAATAGGTCTCTGTGTCACGGAGCCCCAGCAGCTGTTAGCAGCACATAGCGGCCCGGTGACTTGTGCAGAGCGGACTGACGAGCGTCCCTGCAACAGTCCAGAACCTCTGCACGCTTTCAGGGGACACTGAATGAAGAAGAACAGTTCTGTCTTATCTTTACATCTTTGCAAATCCTGCACTCATATACATAAAGTACATATTTGTATTATATTTTTATTGTATCTTTTACGTATTTATTTAAATGTTCTTTGACTTCTTCTTCTTCTTCTTCTTTTTTTTTCGAATACAACTTTCTTGTCAATGAAGCTCATTCTGAAACTGAATCCGTTGATTATTCACTTTAACATTATACCAATGTACATGTTGATAACGATGCAGTGAAAGTATTGTAATTATGTTTTAAATAAATGTACAGATTGAAATATATTAAGGTATTTTTAATGGATTATCTGCAAAGTTTAAGTTTAACAGTTTAAAATGAACAAAATAACAAGAAAATCCTAATTTTTACTTTAAAAGTTGATAAAATAAAAATAAAATAAATTCAAATCCAGCCATAGTTTTTAAGTTATTTGGTAGATTAATTAACATATTTCATTATATAAAACATGAATGTTGTATGAGAACAGATTGAGGGGAACCTGTGGTGCTATTTTCCATAAACATCCATGAAGATTACATATTATATTTTAGTTGTAAATTAAGAATGAAGGTTATTTTGAGAGACTGTTGGGTATATGGAGTATACAATGTGCCAGGATGTGTTTAACAGCAAAATATCAATAAAGCATTGCAACGTCACCAGCAACATGTTAATTATACAAATTAAGATTTTCTGTTTTTGCAAAACCAGGCAGGTTTCCTCGTGTCTTCAAATGAGTCATTTCTGCACCATAATCACAAAGTAGAATATGTTCAAGTACCTGAATTAATAAACCATCAAATGATTTACTTCCTTTGCTATAAATGCAAAACGATTACTTTACGAAAGATGTATGAAAAATAAGGATATTAACAGTTACTTTGTCTACGCTGGAACATGATCCTTCGTCTGCTGCTAGTTTGTGACAATTTGATTAAAACACAAATTAGAATCTGTTGTTGTTGTTGTTGTTGTTGTTGTTGTTGTTGTTGTTGTTGTTGTTGTTGTTGTTGTTGTTGTTGTCCTGCATTGTAGCGCCTTGAGATTGCTTTTAGAAAGGCGCATTACAAATACAATTTATTATTATTATTATTATTATTATTATTATTATTAGTTGTGAGAAAACTGATACAACTGAAATATTAAAGATATTAAAACAATGTTTCTGCAAGACCAGATTCAAGAGTGAGTAGAAATGCAGAAGTTGCTTCAGAGGTCAATCTAAAGTAGCAAAAGAAAACCTCCAGATTCACGATTCTGAGGCTGCAGCTCAAATGTCAACACTTTCTTCGAGTTGTCTGCAGAGCTGCTCTCGTGCAGCTCAGAGAAAACCTCTTTTACTGTCGTCATCTGACCAGCTGCAGAAAATCAGCTCTCCAACGTCACGCTGTTGCAAAGTCTGTCGTGTCTTTACCTGCGACTGCCTCCTCAATCAACCCGAGGGCCTCGAGCTGCTGCCTTTCTCTGCACTTCTCATCAGCATCACGTCTCCGTTTGAAGATAAGACGCCTTGTTTGCTTCATTCCTCAACAGGAATACTTGCTTGTGCATATGTGATGTTGTTTCAGATGACCAATAACGACTGAACCCTGTTTTCACCAAACCTGATTAAGGTCGTGCGCCCTCTCAACGTGATCAGGATGCTTTTCCAAAAGATTGCCAGTGTTCTGTTCACTTCTTCACACTGCGGCTTAATGAATTGAGTTTATTTCAGCTAATATCTCGCTGCTTGTGTCGCCCGAGAGGATAAATCAACTTTCATTTTCATACTTAACTTAATTATGCTCCAGTTCCTGGTAAGAGGAAACCTGAACAGGACTCTGGATCTGAATCCGGAGTGGAGCTGCCTCACAGAATCCAACCTTCGTGTGTTTGGCTGAATTCACAAACTATTTTCAGCTTCTTACTGAGAGTTTCCTGATAAAACACAACTTTCAGCCAAAATTACAAAAATCGTGGTTATTTCATGTTTGTGTTTTTGGCTCATTCATTCCTCCAAAAAAACAAAAACCTTTGAACCCTATCAGGGTGGATTTCTCTGATCCGCTAATTACGTCATCGCACAATCAAAAAGTGCTGAAGACCGACGTGCATTTTGTTGAGTTTCTTCTTAGTTTAAATGTTCTGAGTGAATTTAAGTTTCCCCTGTTGAGCAGTAATGCAGAAAATGTGTCTGGGGCTTTTATTGTGAAAGGTAAGAACAGAGAGAATGCTCTGACTTCTTCAGCGTATTCTCCAAATGATTAACTTATTAAGTTTGTGTTGTGATGCGCTCTCGTCTCGTGCGTCTGCCACTTTTCCTTCAGCACAATGCATGATGGGACATAAAGGCTGGAACCATCCCGATGCATTGTGGGATACTTTGAGTCCACTGTATAGGTTATAATATTCCTCACTACACACTCGGAGAGCACTACAAAATGGCGGACTCAGTGTCACAGCCTGTGTGCCACTGTGTTTTAGTGGGCGTGGCCTCATTTGACACCGATGATGTCATGTGCTTCCATGCACCAATCAGGATTCAGCATCATTTGAATTAAAATGTGATGGTCTGCTTATATTGCCAGGCGACACCCACAAAGTCCTGAGTTGATTAAACTTCTAAACAAACATGTTGTTGCCTGTAAAATGTAAAATGAGCGAGAAATTCACAACTAGTAAATGTTAAGAATGTAAGATAAGAATTAACAGGATTCATTGTTTAATTATTATCTCGTGACGTTCTCTTATTGTACTTTTCTGTCTGCTTAACTTATTTCTGTCTTTACGTCCGAATACCTCCTTGGCAGATCATCGCGGAACAAAAAAAGCAAAAAGTTCAGACGAAGCCCAATGTTTTTAAATTTACAAGAGTAGAAGATTCTCACACAAATGCATTGAATGGTTTGCTTTGACTGACCTTAAATTAATTGAGTAATTGTTTGAGGAATTAGAAAATATTGCTTAAAGTTGTTGAAACATTTGACTTGATGCCTCGAGTCTAAGTTATCACTTCTGTTCCGTCTTCGAGGTTTAAAAACCCAGAAACGCTCCAACACTCCACTTACCTGATAGATGACGACGCGGAACTTGTTGCGGGTGAGCAGCTCGTCCTGCGTGGATTCAACCTTCTTCACGCGGACGTTTTGCTTCTCGACGCGCGCCCGGACCTCCTTGACGTTGGCGCTGACTTTACGAGTCTTCTGCAGGAGCTTCTCCACCGTGCCGCTGGTGTCGGTGTGGTCCTTGGCCAGTTTCAGGACGTCCCCCTGGATGCTCTTGATGTTGTTCTCCAGGTCCAGCTGACGCTCCTCCATGCGCTGCTGGCAGGACTGGACGTTGTCGATGATGCCGGCTACGCGCTCCAGCAGAGACAGGATGGTCAGGGCGCTGATGGGGTTCCCGTCCTCGTCCTCCACCCCGATGATCTCCAGCTTCTCCTGGACGCCCGCCGTGCGATACTTGTGCTGATCCATTGCAGAGTTTCAAGTTTAGGGAAGATTTCTCACTTTGTTTGTTTTGAAACTAGCTTAAAAAGTTGCAGACGTGTGGTTTAGTTTGGGGAAGGGGACCAGGACCGTTGGAGTTACCAGCAGGGAGACCGGAGAGTGGAAACACCCAACCGCTGTGACCAAACTCAGGTCTGGGGACAGGAGAGAGGGGAAACTCCACCTACCCCTTTTAAAAAAGGCTTGAGGATCCAAAGGGAACCTGAATTCAGCCCTCACCGGGATGTGGGCCAGGCGGTGAACTCAGAGGGGGGCAGCAATGCTCACACGAACCGCCCGGGCTAAAAATAAAAACTCTTTGTAAGGCGACACTTGGACATTTTGGGAAGACGCAAAGCATGATGGAAATCCCCGTCCAAGTCCAGCTCTGCTTTGTTAGAGCCACGCAGACTGATTCATAATTTTCCGTTATTTGCACACATGTTCATGCTAGCAGCTGCGGAACATGTTCATCAACAGCAGCTTAGGACTCATTCTGCGGCTCTGCAGGGACAAATGCAAAGAAGCCACAGTTGTCTGGTGTGATTACGCAGAGCTGGAATGTTTTTGGGGGATTAAGCATTGCAGCGCTGCCCTTTTTACTTTCCCCTGGGCAGCAGAGTCCGAACATTGGCTGTGACTGAGCTCTGAAGCTCTTTATAGAGACGAGTCCAGAGGAGTGCCAAAGTAACGCCCTTTTAACACTCAGTCCTCTGAACAGCCTCAGTGCATGAACACACAGCACATGTTAATATGCTGCATTCAGTGGAGGGATTAATTATTGGTTTTAAACTCAGTCTGACAAAGTCATGAACTCGCTTTGTCATCTATTAATAACAATGTGTTGAAAAATATTTCTTGTGCATAAATACACACATGAGCGTGTTAAAAATAACACCACCACCACTCCTCTTAATAAGGATAAGCTTTCATGACTTCTTCCCACGCAGTCATGGGTTAGTCTCCAGAGGCTGAAGGTTTAGCTTCACGCCGCTTTCACAAGAATCAAACACTTTGGTTTGGTCTGTTTCAGTGGTTCAACATAAAGCTGACCAAATAACAAAGAAACATTATGTGCATGTACTCGCAGAAGACTTTCTTATTGGTCAGAAATGTGTCCACTTCTAAGCAAGGACTCACATCGACTCGGCCCCGATCTACTGCGTGCACAAATCTCTTCTCGAATGGCTTTATAAACGTCACTGTTTCTGTTCTCTTTATTTAGCATATTCGGCATGTTCTCTTCGGTGCAGATGTCAAGCAAACATGGGAATTCTGCAGCAGACCAAGTCGGTCATGTCAGCCTGTCGATCACCTGTGACCCCCCCACGCAGGCAGCCCATAATCCTTCCTTTGGTTCACTTCCTGCAATTGGGTCAGATTATGTTCAATCAAACTGCACTGGGGTTCAGAGAGGAGGTCACGGTCTCCGTTGTTCTGTATGATTACTGCTTCACAACTGTCCAAACGATCTGCAGCAGAGTCTCATTAAAACAGACGGTGGTCTTGTGAAAGGTGTACTAAGAGTGAACAAAACAGCACTTTGATCATAAGAAAATATCACAAAGGTAATTTTCTCATTGCATCATCAGTTTGACCGACGGGTAGGTTTTGTAGTTACGTGACGTTAGCTGTGAGCTAGCTAGCAAAAGGAAAAGGCTACGTGATAAATCTTTACCTCAACTAATAACACTAATAAACTCATATGGTCCTTAGAATGAAAGAAGGTTGAACATACAATGGGACATATTTACCAAAGGAAGTTACCAGTTGACTTTCTTTGGTATAGTTACCATTTGTGCGGAGCTCTTCTTCTGGACTGTCCCAACGGTCTTCTTCTGGACTGGACTGTCCCAACGGTCTTCTTCTGGACTGTCCCAACGGTCTTCTTCTGGACTGTCCCAACGGTCTTCTTCTGGACTGTCCCAACGGTCTTCTTCTGGTCCTTCCAGGTGTTTTTTATTCCAGACAGCAAGTCTTAAATCTCTTCTCATTTTTGCATTCATGCTTTTTAGAGCCAGTTTAAGTTCCTTCCACAGAGTCTATAAACAATGAAGATATCTCACCTGAAGTTTTGTATTCTTGTGTGGTGAGTTCACTTGTACCACTTTTTCATCCACACTAAAGTTTTGTGAACAAGTTATTTTTCCTTGACTATTGTTTCATCTCGGGATTCAGGCGAGTGACAGACAGAATCAGATCTGCATACGTCACGGTCACGCACTACTTTTAGTGCAACGTGAGCCACAAATCTTTGCATTAATCTATTAATTTAAGACGTAAAGTGTTTTTGAGAATTGAAACAGTGACATCTGAAAACATATAATCGAGATTCTGAAGTGCAGCGATATTTTCTTGCACCTCGAGTGTCTGTGTGTGCGTCTCGTTCGATGTGCGACTGTCGTGTTCTCGTAGAAACAAAACAAATTCACTTGTGTTTTCTGCTTCTTTCTCTTTGTACAATGAAATATCAAACAAATGTAATGAATCTTGAATTGTCTTCCTGACATGTCCCGTCTGTAAGTGAGGCTCGACTTCAGGATCAGGGACTTTTTAATGAATGAATGTTGGACATGATGGATGTTTTGGACAGTTTGGAGATGACTGATCGCTGTCTGTGTCCGACTGAAGCCAGCAGCTGCTCCTGTCCCTGAATACCCCCCCCCCCCCCCCACACACACACACAGTCCGGCCTCCCACCCTTCCCCTCCACTCTATAACTCTATATTTACTCCGCCGTGCCTGAGTTCCTGCCCCTTGTAGAAATGTAGGACACACGTCGGTTTATTTTCATGTGTGAGGCGGTGACCTCTGCTCCGGTTCTGGCTTCTGCAAATGAGCAGGTTTTAATTAGACAGGAGCGTCAATTAATGATGTAGACTCCCCCCATCCCTCGACAGGTGGGTGGAGACTGATAATGAAGACATGGCTGGAGGACATATTCAACCTCAGCTGTCCTCGTTTTCAAACAGCAAAGTCCCAAAGCTTCTTTAGTCAGGGGTAGAGTTAGCTTAAAAAACCTGAAGGTGTTCAATTTACGATAATATAAAACAGAAAACCGAGAATGTTTGTTTTGTTTATATGATAAAGGCGATTTGATTAGAATTAATTGACTTTATCTTATAATGTTGACAGTTTGACTAACGTTTACACGGTGCTGTGACCGACAAATCAGACAAATTAGTCTTGAAAAATGTTAATTTCCTCCTGATTTGTCCGTCTGAGAAATTAATTTCATTATCAGAATATATAGAAATATATTAGATAAGTGCCGTGTGAAAAAAGAGTCCAACATTTACTTTGGTGACTGTGAGGAGAAAGTAATCATCATAATCTGTGTTCACGTTCACTTCTCCTGAGAAAAAATGTTCTTTCTTCACCAGCGGGGATAAAAGTTAGTTTACACTAAATGTACGTTACAGATGGATTTATTGTAAACTGAGAAACATCAACATTAGAAGAACAAAGTGTCACTGTGGAGCAAACACACACACACACACACACACACACACACACACACTCGCACACACACAGGAAGTGGAATATGCTGTAAAATGAGTCAGAATAAGACACATCAGTACATTAAAAAAACATTTCCTTTTTTATTTTGGCAGAGACAAAAAATAGCCTCTCAAAGTCTACATGCAGAATATTAACATGTCAAACACATTCTAATCACATTTAGAGAAGTCACGGCTGCGACGGTCGACAACAAGTAGAAACACGTTGCTGGGGGGGGGGGGGGGGGCCTGACCTACGACCTGTAGACTAAGACCTCACAGAAACTCCTGTGACCGAAACTTAAATGAAGACAAACCTCCCCTGAACTCACATTTTGGACCTTCGCTGACCCGGTCTCACTCCCAACTCGTCAAATACTGACGCTGGGCCAGCGCCCGACGGCGTCTGATCCCGACACATGAGGAGCCGCGCTTTCATCCAACTCCAATGTCAACACATCCGCCTCATTTTTAGACAGCCCGTGTTATACGTTTTTTACCTTTGTCACGTAGCTTACGTACTTTACTAACGGCAGTTACGTAACAAACGTCCGAAACCACGAGTACACTTAAAACCTAAACCTACGTTGGAATCTTATTTTGAAAAAAACGTATGCGTCGTAAAGCTGCCGTATTTGCTGAGTTGGGAGTCGAGCCTCGGAGGTTCCGGTCCGCCTCCACAGATACACAATGGGCTGTGCACAAGAAACATAAATGATTGAACTCATGGCCTTAACACCAAATCACTGTGAATTCCGATTGTTCTGCGGAGGTTAACGTTTATTTTAATATCACACCTGGAAGTCCGAACCAAAGTTCTAGGTTTTCATTTGATCTGGTTAGTTTTGGTTTCATGATTCTCGCGCACTAAAGAATTCTGCATTACGTCCTGTCGTCGTCTACGTGAGCTGCGTCTCCCGATACTTGGCTGGTTGGTTTGTAGATTGATTGTTCGTATCCTCTCTTTACCTTGAACGACAGATGGATTCTTGCGATATCATAAGATCACGCAAGAATCCATCTGGTCAGAGGAGCTACTGGGAGCTACGATCGTAGTTCAGGCGCGTGTAACGACACAGCTTTGTGAGTTTTTTCAAATGGACTCTCCTCGTGTGCTACCGCGGCTCGTTTTGTTTTATTGCGTTGTTTTTCAGTTCTGATTATAGCCTGCCAGAACTGTATGTGTAATAGTTTCCATAAGTCTGAACCATCCAACATAATGAACATGGTTCAGTTTAATGCTAACCTTTTCTTCATTGAAACAAGTTTCGACTGTTTGGTCCGGGGAAGTTTCCACCTTCATTTAGGGTTTCGATCAAACTGAAAAAATCAGAAAGTCCGGACCAAACGAGGGAGGATCGAGAGGGACCGAAGTCTCCGTTTTAGTTATTATTAACTATAATTACCAAAGTGGAGCAGAGTTATGCTAGGTCATTCTTTTACATGCCGTCAGGAAACAGAACATACAGATCTTTTCTTCGTAACATTTGGGAATGTTCACGTTGGAACGAGTCAGCTTTAAACAAAACATGTCACTTTTCAGATGTGGATCTGTAACTGTGGAGACAACAAGGCCTTGACATCATCCAATGTGACGTGAACACACTGACGCTTACTACAAGTCAAGATGTTACGTATTCCTCCAACCTCCCGAATACTGAGCATCAACAAACATATGGCTGCGTCACGTGTGGGGAATGAAGGATGTATAAGATACGAGAAGGTTTAGTTCGTCGTTGATTTACATCACAATGATTGTAATGAATGTTTTGAGAGTGTTGGGGGAAAGTTTCTGACAAGTTTCAAAGAAATGATGGGACTTTGGATATAAAACGCACAAAAAGGCAAAACGTGACAGAATATAACGACAGGCTGTTACAGGGACACAGAAACACAGAAAGGCATCGGCATTCATTGGATGTAAATGTGTGTGTATTTGTCTGTAACATTAATTGGAGTTTGATAACGGTGCGGTAGCTGCACACCGCTGCCATCTGTAGGACCTGCATCTGAAGTTCGTACCAGAAGGAAACTTTATGTGTTTTTATAAGTTGTCTGTGCGTGGAAAGTTTCACTGGGGAGAAAATGCAAAACTAAAACAAACAAAAGTAGAAAAAGACACAATTATTCTCTCACATTCAAAGAAAAGCCTCGATTACAGCCGTCTCCGTAGGCCAGACTTTCTCCAGTTACACACAACATAAAAATCATTTAGAGTTAATCTATGTCTGCAGTCCAAACTTCCTTTACAATCCTCTGGACGAAGATGTAAAAACATTCCTTTTAAAGCAACAGGAATCTGTTCCTCGTCAAAGCAAAAAAGTGTTTTTTTTGAAGAACGAACTCCAATGTTTCCCACTACTTTTCTTTTTGTTATTCTCCGGAGCGGGTAAAGACCCCCAAACGTTACACATTCCTTCCCTCAACAGCGACGAACGCCTTCCGCTCTCAGTGTCGTCCGTTCATCAGTCCGACTCCATCGGATCTCTGCGGCTCTGAGAACGAGGAGGCGTCGGCTTTTCTTTTACAAAGTTAAAACTACACCACGGTACACAGTTGTCACAAGTCATGCGAATATACAGGAACTAGAATTCAGAAACCAACGTTTAAAATAAAAGTATAACCCTAAACAAAAACTACTTTAAAGAAAAGTATTATTAGAATACTAATAAATGATTAGCATGTTTGGTCTTTACATACCAAAGAATAAGTACAAACAGATCTACATCACTGCTGGCCTCCAAGTCCGACACACAACTCATTAAAACAAACTGCATTTGGTGATCAGCTGCACATCATTAGTAAAACAGACGGGGCGTAGAAATAATCATTCAATAAATAGCATTACCGTATTTATAAAGCATTCAACAAAACGTCTGATGAAGCAGTTTAAAGTAAGACGGCGGACATGGTAATGGCGTACAGTGCCAGCGGGCTTCCACCATTCGGCTCCGTGTACTTGGTCTTCGTTAAAGAAAGAAAAATTGTTTCCATCCAAACAAAATAAAAAAAGGAGGGAAAGATAAGGCCCATTAAATAAATATCCTCGTTCTTCTTTTTTATGGTTTCCCAGGAGAAAAGAATAATTAATACCAAACATCTACCGTTAAAAAAATGGTATTCCCACGCCGTAAGAAAAAACGTTTAAAAAAAGAACCCAGACCAACACGGCTATACCATCCGGGAGTTCGTGTCCGAGGAGAAGTGTCCCAGGTTTTGCTTTTGCCGGCGACCCCTGTTGTTCTTTGGACATTTCCTAAAAAAGATACACAGAGAGACATTTATTCATTTACATTGAATAACGTGTACACAATGAGACTAAAGACCTTAGATCCACAAAATTACCTTTTATATGTCGCTCACTAAGTTAGTGAAACTGCATTGTGTGACGTAGTGAGACTTTATTATTCTGCACGAGCTGTGTGAGAATAATAAACGTTATTTATTTATTTATATTATATATATATATATATATATATATATATATATATATATATATATATATATATATATATATATATATCTATATTTATATAGATGTTTTCAGCTCAATTCACATCAGAGCAAGACTTTGCTCCGTGAGCAGAGAAACACTAAAGAGCAGTACCTGATGTGCAAACGATCATTTTGAACTATTTCTTTCACTTGTATTTTAATGGAAACAATCACATTACCACACGCTGTAACGATCTGCTTGTTCTTTGGTGTCCTGTTTTATGTTGAAGTGTTCACTCCCCCTTGTTACATGTCGAGTTGTACTTCCTGTCTGTGTCTTTACCCTAGTGATGGCAGTGTGATACTGAAGCTTCGATACGTGCTTCAAACTCTGGACTACAATTACACAGAACCACTGCTTTGAAGCTTGCTTCAAATCACGTGACATGACATCCGAAGCAGTAACTGCTTCATTTCCTGAATGAATCACTGGACTGGTTCACGGTCCAATCAGGTGATTCGCTGCCACTGCCTCGTCTCGATTCTGACAGATTTGAATTTGAGCGCCTCAACACTTTATAACCGCTCTAAACAATGCACAATGTGTGGGTTGTTGTCGTAGTAGTATGCGTTATTGCTGTTAAGTTGTTGGTATTGCGTTTGTATTGGATCATTATGGAGCGAGTCAACTAGCGAAACCATTTTTATGCACGCCAGCATCATCTGTTCCTTGTGTGCAAGTAAAGGAACCAGATCTAAATCTGTTGAAAGAATAATGTACATCCTACATAACTATGCGCAGCCCCAGTGGCGCAGCTCGTAGAGCAGGCGTTCCCTCAATTAAAGTCTTGCCGCAGCAGCCCGGGGTTCGAATCCAACCAGTGTCCATCTGTTGCGTTTCATTTCCCTTATCTCTATCCAATCTTAAACTGTACTATCATTTAAAGCCTAATAAGCCCACATTTCCCCCCAGCACTCTCTTCTCAATAACACGTACACACAATCATCAATCTTTATTTTTAAATAGAACATGATATTCAGTCTTAGATGTGTCCAAGGCAAAGATACTTTAAATCCACTGCAGCCTTGCACTTCGCCAGTAGAGGTCACTGTACCTGAAGCTTCGAGTAATGAACCCATTTCCAAAACAATTGGCTGAAGTGGTTCAGTGCTTCACAAAAGCTTCATTTTCCCATCACTACTTTACCCCCCCCTTCTGATTGTTAATGTTCCTCCTGTGTCCATTTACTCTGCTCTTGTGTTTTTGCCTTTCTCCCCCAGCTGTGTCTTGTTCCCTCGTTTGGTGTCTGTGTATTTATCCCTGTCTGCCCCGGTGTGTTTTGTCAGGTTGTCATTCATGTTCTGCTCGTGTTCTGCTCGTGTTCTGCTCGTGTTCTGCTCGTATTCTGCTCGTGTTCTGCTCGTGTTCTGCTCGTATTCTGCTCGTGTTCTGCTCGTATTCTGCTCGTGTTCTGCTCGTGTTCTGCTCGTGTTCTGCTCGTATTCTGTTCGTGTTCTGCTCGTGTTCTGCTCGTGTTCTGCTCGTGTTCTGCTCGTATTCTGCTCGTGTTCTGCTCGTATTCTGTTCGTGTTCTGCTCGTGTTCTGCTCGTATTCTGCTCGTGTTCTGCTCGTGTTCTGCTCGTATTCTGCTCGTGTTCTGCTCGTGTTCTGCTCGTATTCTGTTCGTGTTCTGCTCGTGTTCTGCTCGTATTCTGCTCGTGTTCTGCTCGTGTTCTGCTCGTATTCTGCTCGTGTTCTGCTCGTGTTCTGCTCGTGTTCTGCTCGTATTCTGCTCGTGTTCTGCTCGTGTTCTGCTCGTCCCCTGATTGGTTTGTGTTTTTGTTACTTTGTATTTTGTTAGCTTCGGCTTTATTTCAATAAAGCTCGCTTTTTGTTAAGACCTCGTCCAGAGTACTGCATTTGGGTCCTCACCTTCACCCCAGCGTGACACACGTGTGGCTTTCTAAAGCTGTTTCCGTCTTTTGGTCTGTTTACCTCATAAAACACTTAATATCTTTATCTCTGAATCATAAAGGTGAACAGCTGTTAGAAAACATCTGGTTCACGTACAAGAAGCCACAGATTTAAAAACTGAGGTTGAGGATTGTTTGACTCTTTGACTTCTGGGTACATTTTTATGAATTCAGCCACTCTCACTGGCTTCTTCTCCACACCACTGGCAGCCGAGGATCATGGGTATTGTAGTATTTAGAGCCGTCCACCATCTATGGATAAAACCTGTTCTCGCAGAAACTATGTTGAAATATTTAAAACTATATGATTGTTCTCAAAGACAGTCCCGTGTTTCTGTATTAGGTGACATTTAGGAGATTATTGAAAGAAAGTTTCACAGTGAGGAAAAGTATTAGAATCAAATTAATGAGAAATTAATTACAAGTCTTCGGAGGAGACCCGGGGTCAAGACTCAAAGTGCAAACTGAGCGTTTCTCAAGTCGTGGACTTAAGTACAAATATGTTATTTTCTTCTTATGCCACTTTATATATATAGTGTATATATTTATACTTCTACTCATTAAGTGGAAAATACTTTACTTTTTACTTCACGACATTTATCTGACAGCTTGTTGTACACAAATATTTGAGTATCGATATTTACAGCTGAAACTGGACTAATGTCAAAGTATTCTTTCATGTTTTAAAAACATGAACCATCCCATAATGTATTCCTATAAAAGGTCCTTATTTATTTATTTATTCATCTTTCCTTCTGATCAAGAGGTTCAACCCATTAAAAAACGCTCAACATTTATTGTTTAGTTAAGAACATTTTAAAGGTTGTTTACCTCTTACAGTTTATTACAATAGATTCATTTATGCACTTGATTTCTTAAAGTCGCACCTGGAAATATTTCAGCCGCTTAATGAAAAACATCTTGATCATAAATATATATATATATATATATATATATTTATACATGATCATAAAATCATTTGTCAAACATTTCAAATAAATGTGTAAATTAAGAGGAAACATCCTGTATCTGTTGGCTTTTGCAATAAAGTTATTTTAAGGGCCTTAGATTTTAGTGGACCTCACCTTGTGATGCACATCACCACGGCGACGATGATGGCGATCTGCACGGCGCCGATGATGGCGGCGATGAGGACGTAGTGAAGCTTCTGTCCACTGGGAACCACGTAGAGGATGTTGAAGTCCTGAGGCTCGTCACACTGAGCGCCTTTGTAGCCTGCATCACACCTGACACACACACACACATACACACACACACACACACACACACACACACACACACACACACACACACACACACACACACACACACACACACACACACACACACACACACACACACACACACGTCAGCATCAGTCCACAAAGGATGCGTTCAGGCACAGGACTGAGTGCTCTTTTAAGTACTCGAGTGCTTAGTTACATTGCACGACTGAGCTCTACGCACTAACAGGAAGTCACAGACCTGCAGGTGGCCATGTTGTACTTGATCTCACACTTCCCGTGAACACAGAAGCCGGCGTAGCTGTCGGCGCAGGGGATCGGCATCCCGGCGTAGAACCCGTCGCCGTGGTCCAGACCCGTGGTTTCTGAACAAACGGAAGCGGCACGTTACAGCAGCACATGAGAGGAACTAACACATACGTCTTTGTTTTTATTTATTTCTTTGGTTAAAGAGTATAAAATGTGTAAATGTATCAGGATGAATGAACTGAAAACTTAAAGTAATAAAAAAAGACGAATCCACTTTAAAAACTACGTTTTAGATTATTATTATTATTTAGACAAACAATAATAAATAAAGTTTTAAAGAACATTTCATGTGTCTTTGAAAATGAATTTTCTATTAAAATAACTAAAAGAGTAATAATAAGAAGAAAGATGGTGATATAATAATAAACAATAACAATGATAATAAATCAAAGACACGCT
>NC_041371.1:825586-828086 GCF_900634415.1 Cottoperca gobio | reverse complement strand
TGGTGTAAATAACTTTCTAACTGTTGCTATTATTTTGAAAAGCACGCTGTTTTTCTTTATTTAAGTACGCGCGCATTTACAGGTGATGCTAGCCCTCAAAATGTCCACTCACGCCAAAATATGAAAGATTGATACAGAACGTTTTCGCTGTGTTCAAGGATTACAATCTGAGTTCAAGCACGTGTCTGATGAAGAGCGGGAAAAGGAGTCGGTGCTTTGCTAGCTAAACTGCAAAACCAACAAGGACGGTTTACAAAACATTGCACATCCAGAGATGAAGCTGTCAACACAAGTGATGTCTGATCCCACAACATCGCTAGAAAAGGTTTATGAAGGAGTGTTTGGTGGATTCTGCAGGACTCATGTCCGGAGAAAAAGGAGCCATGCAGTCAATGAGAGGGACAACAACATGGGGGGGTGTTCACGGAGCTAAATGCATGAGTGGACAGGTTGGGACTGAAACAAGCTGGCAGGCAATGCAGGATGAAGCGACAGACATGAACCCTGAACAGAAAGGGGTATTGTTGCATTTATTATACATGAGGAAGTGTTGTGTAAGTCAGTTCTCAACATTAACCATGTTGTTGATGGTGTAACTACAATAGTTAACTTCATCAGGACAAGAGCTTTGAATCAGAGACTGAACATCGTGACAGAGGCTACCTCACAGCTGTCAGGTGCTCAGTGTGGGACCTGAGAGAAGAGTCAACACTTCTGTGTGAAGAAAGGAAGACGTCCCACAGCTGTCAGGTGCAGACTGGATGCAGACCTGGGTTCTGCTGTAGATGTGACGCACTAATGAATGAACTAAATGTCAAACTGCAATGCAAGGGCCTTGTTGTGCATGAACTGTGCAGCACAGTGAAGGCTTTCATGAGGAAGTTGCAGCTTCAGCTGATCACCTCCACAGGTCCATGTTAGAAGCTGCATGGTGAGTTTGAGTTCAAGACTTTAAAACAGTTGAGAATGAAATGCACATGATGTACATGCAGTGTGGAGGATGCACCAGTGATGTTCAGCTCATTGCCCTGCAGTCTCACACACTTCTGTCAGAGCACTTTGGGTCAGTCTCACTGCCTGAGTTTTACTCTTCCCTGAAAGAGGAGAACTTCCCACACATGAGGAGACATGCTCAGAAGGTTCTGGTCCTCTTTGGATCGACCTACATGTGTGAACAGACACTCAGTGATGAAGTTCAACAGATACAGATCCTCCATCACTGATCAGCTGTCAGCTGTCAGCACATATCCACCTCACACATTAAACCTGATGTCAGTGCACGTGCACAGACACACGTGCACAGACACACGTGCACAGACACACATGCACAGACACACGGGATGAAGCACTTGTTGCTGTTTGTATAAAGTTGATTACTTGCTGATCGTTACATCCTGTAAAACATCTGTTCAGTATTGGTTTGTGAAGAATACGATGTAATGATTGTTTGTACTGTTTATTACTTCTCTAGGAGTATTTTATATTATATTATATTATATTATTATATTATATTTATTTATATTATATTGTATATATTATATTGAGATATGATAGTATATTTATATTTAGTTATATAGGATATGTGTATAGAGATATGAAATGTATATTATATTATATTATATTATAGATATTTATATTATATATTATATTATATTTATTATATATATATATTTAGTTTATTATATATATTATATATAGGATTAGTATATATTATATATATTTATATATAATATTATATTTATTATATATATTATATTATATTATTATATATATTATATGTATATATTATATATATTATATTATATTTATTATATATATTATATTTATTATATATTTATATTATATTATATATATTATATTGTATATATTATATTATATTATTATATATATTATATTTATTATATATATTATATTTATTATATATATATATTGTATATATTATATTATATTTATTAATATATATTGATATATTATATTATATTTATTATATTATATTTATTGGGAGAGAATATCTTTATTATTTTGATTACCAGTCGCAGGCTCATCAACATTATAATGTGCTGCTTTTTACAAAGGGAGAAAATTAATATTGAGCAGAATTAAGTTCAATGTGTTGTTGATTTGGCCCCCCAACACAGCTCGGGTTTCTCATGTGGCCCCTTGTAAAAATGAATTGCCCACCCCTGGACTAAAGGAAGTGGAAGATGTCAGAGGATGTCTACTCGACGTCTGAGTCTCGCTCGATTTGTCAGAGTCGAGGCGTTGAAGGGTCAGTCTGAGCGTGTGTGTGTGTGTGTGTGTGTGTGTGTGTGTGTGTGGACAAAACAAAACATGCAAAGAAGCAGCGGGTATGGCGTGTGTTGTTATTTTTCTGTCGTCGTGCTTCATGTCTTCATGCTGTCTACAGGAGGAGGAGCTGCTGGGAATGTTAAACAGAGCGCACACACACACACACACACACACACACACACACAGACAGACACACAGAGAGACACACACA
>NC_041371.1:798086-820586 GCF_900634415.1 Cottoperca gobio | reverse complement strand
GTGTTCAACACGTTCTGTGCAGATTCAATCCGCTTCAGATTCAAAACAACAAATATTTGTTTAGAAATGTTTCAGTTTTCCAGCTCTTGATATGGAAGACACTTTGTTTTGTCTTTTATTCAAGCTGCAGAGTTTTGACCTTTTTCACGGCAACTTTGTGTTTGTGGACGACAACTAACCCACGTTCCTGCATCCGCGTTACCGTGTCCGAGATGATGCACAGAAGCTCAACAGGCGACGGACTCGGGTCCTTTTTTAATACTTGTAACCTTTTCCCCGTCAAAGGTCAAAAAAGAAAGTTTTTCTAAATTGTTTTGTTTTTTGCAGAAACGTCTGTTAAGATAAGCGAAAAGAACAAAGTCTTATTCATTAAGTTTACATCAGGGGCCCGATATAAAGATCCATACCATATGTAAATAACAATATATGTTCTGACAACATGATCTCAAAGGTCATGAGAAGGTCACCTTTGCATCTGGAATAGATTACCTTGGTGCCATGAAGTTTGAGGCAATAGAAGTAGATCGATGTATGTTGCCACAGGGTTCGTGCAGCTCCTATATAAGGAGCAGGATTGTCTTTGTCTGAGGGACACTACGCGGTTGTGCTTGGAAGCAGGTAGTGTTCTCATTATTAGTGTTTGTTGTGCAACGAAATAATAATTAATCAGCTATATCTGTGTCTGTGCTTTATTGATTCCTCTCTGTTTCATACCACATGTTGTGAGCCATAAATATCCACGACACGTCTCTTTAAGTTTCAGACCCTCAAACACTCACCAGACGTCCTCCGAGTCTTCGTCACACTCGGCTCCGTATTTACACGTGCTGCACTTCGTGAACTTCTTCCCGACGTCGGAGCCTGAACCTTCGTCTGTAACAAATCACATCAGCAAAGAATAAGATATGCTGGTATTAAATAAATCAGCTGTCAGCTGTTTCACCTCCGGGGTTTATTAAGACAAAGCCCATTAAAGTTTATATATTAATTGATTTAATATTAATAATTAAAATAACATCAAAAAAGTGATTTATTCTGTTATTCTTGAGATTTATAGACCAAATGCACAATATAAAAACAGCATCATATTAAGATAGAAATGATAAATACTATTATTAGGGGGAAATAATAATAAATAAAAACATTTTGAACATCAATAATATTTTAACTGAAATTATTAAATTGTGCTGCAAACAGTGAAATCTGTGACCAGCTGGTTCCTCCTCCGTTAGTTTGTAATTGTGTCTCGTCTGCACTTTATTCATATTTATCTTGCTTGTGGAACATAATCAGCTTTTATTATTATCATTATTATTATTCACACTTCTTTCCAGAACAGTGACTTCATTTCATTTCCAGAACGACCTCCAGCTCCGCTCTGTTCCGGTGACACCGGTGACACGCGTTACTTTCACACACACAGCCGAGTGTGTTCACACACTCCTGGAGCTCATAGAAACACAGCCACACATTATCCTCTGATGATATTATTATTATTATCACCATCATTACAGGAGATGCGTTTAATGCCGTCTCGCATCACGGCGTTCGTTCTTCCGGCGGGTTCAGAGCACACGAGGCGGGGATCATTCATCGGGAAACATTTCATGATTCATCAAGTGTCACTTTGTAATGTGAGAAGAGGAAAAGCTCAGTGGCGTCAACGGGGGAGGAACGGAATCCACAGGAAGTGTAACAACCTGCATCCTGCAGAACTGGTTCCTGAATGCAGTGAAATCCTGTGTTCACACTTACAATATGAATAAAGTTAAATAAATCAGGAAGCATCACTGATAATAACAATAATACAATAACAATAACAATAACACTAATAATAATAATAACAATAATAACAACAACAATAATAACAACAATAATAATAACAATAACACGAATAATAATAATAATAACAATAATAACAACAACAATAATAATAACAATACATAACACATAATAATAATATAATAATAATAATACAATAACACAACAACACTAATAATAATAACAACAACACTAATAATAATAACAATAACAACAACAACAACACTAATAACAATAACAACAACAACACTAATAATAAAAATAACAACACTAAAAACAATAACAACAACAATAATAACAATAACAACAACACTAATAACAATAACACCACTAATAATAATAACAATAACACTGATAATAATAATAACAATAACAACAACACTAATAATAATAATAATAATAATAACAATAATAACATAATAATAATAAAAATAATAACAATAACAATAATAATAATAACAATAATAACAATAATAATAATAATAACAATAATAATAATGATAATAATAATAACAATAATAATATAATGATAATAATAATAATAACAATAATAATAATAATAACAATAATAACAATATTAATAATAATAATAACAATAATACATTTGTAAAAGGTACAATACAATACAATAACGACAAAGTACCAGGAACGACCAGAAATGGAGTCACATGGTTGTTTACAGCGAGTCAAAGTGAAGTGTTAGCAGTAAAACAAGAAGTAAAGAGTAAAAATGTGACAAAATATTCTAAACTCAAGGATGAAACTTTGGCGTACGTGCAGTCTTTTCAAAATAAACTTGGTATGTTGGTTTAACTACGTGGTTATGTTAAGGAAATAAAAGTATGAAAGTGTCCCGACACGCTGGACACCATCAGGAGCTGTGAGCGCTGCAGTGTCTCGCTGCCCTCTGCATATAATAATAATAATAATAATAATAATAATAATAATAATAATGATAATGATAATAATAATAATAATAATAATAATAACACACTTTATCTGTTCTCAAACACACAATGCAGCTCAAAGTGTTTTTCCAAATTAAAAAGTAGACTTTGTTTAAGGCGATAAGCAGTAAGACGCAGTCCTGACGCCAGACTAGTTTTAAAATGTTTATTATGGAACATGTAGACGATGCAGGTGTTTAAACACACAGCTGAGCAGGAGGTCTCACTCTGCTGCACATTTCTTCACACTTTGTTGTAGAAAAATGCGACTTTAAGAGCGACGACGTGTGTGTGTGTGTGTGTGTGTGTGTGTGTGTGTGTGTGTGTGTGTGTGTGTGCAGGCTGACAGATAGGCCTGCTGTGTGTGGTTGTTTTGAACATGGAGAGCTCGCTCGGGGCTCGAGGCTGCCGATCGATGGACGAGGAGCTGCAGCAGCGATACTCTTTGTTTCTGTTGACTGACAGCAGGATGCTGCTGCTTCACAGACCCCCCCCCCCCACCCCCCGTCATGGCTCCCTTCTGAAATATATAAGCCTTGTCATCAGGGTTGATTTTGGGGAAGCCATCATGTGCTCATTTGTCAGCAGAGTGCATGATGGGAGGTAGAATGGAATCTCAGCGACTTATTTTTACACCAGATGCAAAATAAAGAGCAAATTGCACCGAGCGGCAAAGCTTTATTGACGTGTTTACGCTGCAACATCTTCAACACAATGTGTTTGTGATTCGGACTTTGACACGGGACAGTCAGAAGCTGCAAAATCCATGAATCTATAAGCGTCCGCAATTAATTCTTAGTGGATCCGTGTGCGGCTCTGCCAGGCCGTACGGCACGTTTAGGAGGAGAATCTTTTGTTGGTGTCTGAATCTTTGAGCTCTTATCCTGAATAAAAATAACTTTCAGCTCAGAAGCAAACCCTGTCAGTCTTTAAACCTCACATCATCACAGTACGACTCCTGTGTGGCTTCACCGTCTGCTGGGAAAAAGCAAATTCCTTTAATCCAAAGCTAAAAAGCAGCATCACACATGATGAGGATGTTCAAAGCTTGGATGATTCTGCAGAGAACTGATCCACCACGAGCAGGATGTGATTCTCTTGAGAGGCCTGGAGCTTTAACACGGCAGGAGCATCACGTGTGAAAAGGCTCAGCGCAGCGACACCCCTGCACGCTGTATCTCATTATATTACTAATAAACAGGCTTATCACTTCAGGATTATGTACATTGAAAAAGAAAAGAATTAGGCAGCAAAGCTTCTGACAGGTGTGTTCGGGAGTAACAGACACCGTAAGGCTTAATCGTTTCTCTCTGTGGCTTGACCGGTCGATCGGGGGGGATCACCATCATCAACTCAGCGGAAGCCCCGCCCTCATGCAGATGGTGGAGACAGCGTCTCTCTGGAGGTCCACTCCAATTAAACTCCCCAGCAGCCACATTAACAACAAACACTGTGGTCGGCTCACAGATGGTCGGAGCTTCACTCCGCAGGGAGGAGTTACTGCAGAGACTGAAACGCTCCACACAATCTTTATAAGATGAGTTAATATTCAACGAGGGGGGGGGCAGAGATACAACAGGAGTGGGGCCGTGTCAGACCTCGGCAGGTTCTGCGTGCGGACGGCAGATAAAGACTGTAATTGTTTCCTGCTTCACTTTCACTCGGAGCAAAAGTGAAGCAGGAAATTAAATCTTTAAAAAGCCCAAAATGTAGAAAAAGGAAACTCACCGTCTCCGTCTCCTGAACCAGAACCATGATCTGTGAAGACACAAGAGACACAACAACGCTCACTTATTGATTATATATATAAATAAAGACGTATCCAGGATAATCATAAGTTCATTTTGTTTGTTGTTTCAGGCGGACTGTTGGTCGTTTGTTTTGGTTCACTTTCATCTGAACTGAAGAGAAAGTGTTCCACATGTGGAGTCAGGAACGATGTTAGCATAGCTTAGCATAAAGACTGGAAGCAGAGGGAAGCAGCTAGCATGGTCTGAGTCGCAGTTCATAAATACACCTTTAAAGCTGATCAACAGCATTCATCTCACTTGCATCATCGGGGAACACAGCGGAGATATAATCTGACTGCTTCTGATCGTCTCTAAGTCTCTGGTTGATGTGTGAACACGATGCTTCAGCTGTATCCTGACATCATGATGAAGGTTTGCAGGTCAGCTGCTACACACTGGAACTTTATTGGCTTGCTGCCTTTTTAACTTAGTTAGGTGCTAAATTATTGTCCTTATATTAAGAAATGTAGTTTTTTAAAAGAGGAAAAAGGTTAATTTCAGACCCTGAGACTTAAAGGGTTCAGATGAGCTGCAAAATATAAGAGGCCATCTGGCAAATGAAGTCTGTCTGTCTCAACTGAATCTCAAAAACTAGTTTGTGTTTGTTATGGGGAGATAATTTCTGATGATGAACCAAGAAATATTTTGAGCATAAACTTTACAAACTGATATAAATCTGACTGTAACTGTAGGTAACACACACACTGACTGTAACTGTAGGTAACACACACACTGACTGTAACTATAGGTAACACACACACTGACTGTAACTGTAGGACACACACACTGACTGTAACTGTAGGTAACACACACACTGACTGTAACTGTAGGACACACACACACTGACTAACTCTAGGTAACACACACTGACTGTAACTGTAGGTAACACACACACTGACTGTAACTGTAGGTAACACACACACTGACTGTAACTGTAGGTAACACACACACTGACTGTAACTATAGGTAACACACACACTGACTGTAACTGTAGGACACACACACTGACTGTAACTGTAGGTAACACACACACTGACTGTAACTGTAGGACACACACACACTGACTGTAACTGTAGGTAACACACACACTGACTGTAACTATAGGTAACACACACACTGACTAACTGTAGGACACACACACTGACTGTAACTGTAGGTAACACACACACTGACTGTAACTGTATGACACACACACTGACTGTAACTATAGGTAACACACACACACTGACTGTAACTGTAGGACACACACACTGACTGTAACTGTAGGTAACACACACACTGACTGTAACTGTAGGACACACACACTGACTGTAACTGTAGGTAACACACACACTGACTGTAACTGTAGGACACACACACTGACTGTAACTGTAGGTAACACACACACTGACTGTAACTGTAGGTAACACACACACTGACTGTAACTGTAGGTAACACACACACTGACTGTAACTGTAGGTAACACACACACTGACTGTAACTGTAGGACACACACACTGACTGTAACTGTAGGTAACACACACTGACTGTAACTGTAGGTAACACACACACACTGACTGTAACTGTAGGTAACACACACACTGACTGTAACTGTAGGTAACACACACACTGACTGTAACTGTAGGACACACACACTGACTGTAACTGTAGGACACACACACTGACTGTAACTGTAGGTAACACACACACTGACTGTAACTGTAGGACACACACACTGACTGTAACTGTAGGTAACACACACACTGACTGTAACTGTAGGTAACACACACACTGACTGTAACTGTATGTAACACACACACACTGACTGTAACTGTAGGTAACACACACACTGACTGTAACTGTAGGTAACACACACTGACTGTAACTGTAGGTAACACACACACTGACTGTAACTGTAGGTAACACACACACACTGACTAACTGTAGGTAACACACACACTGACTGTAACTGTAGGTAACACACACACTGACTGTAACTGTAGGTAACACACACACTGACTGTAACTGTAGGTAACACACACACTGACTGTAACTGTAGGTAAGGACACTTTGTTTGTCTTTTATTCAAGTGCAGAGTTTTGGACCTTTTCACGGCAACTTTGTGTTGTGGACGACAACTAACCCACGTTCCTGACATCGCGTTTACCGTGTCCGAGATGATGCAGAAGCTCAACAGGCGACGGACTCGGGTCCTTTTTAATACTTGTAACCTTTCCCCGTCAAGGTCAAAAAAGAAAGTTTTTATCTAAATTGTTTTGTTTTTTGCAGAAACGTTGTTAAGATAAGCGAAAAGAACAAAGTCTTATTCATTAAGTTTACATCAGGAGCCCGATATAAAGATCCATACCATATGTAAAATAACAATATATGTTCTAACAACATGATCTCAAAGGTTCATAAGAAGGTCACCTGCATCTGGAATAGATTACCTTGGTGCGTGAAGTTTGAGGGCAATAGAAGTAGATCGAGTATGTTGCGGCAGGGTCTTGAGGCAGCTCCTATATGAGATATATATATATATATATAAGATTGTCTTGTCTGAGGGACACTACGCGGTTTGCTTGGAAGCAGGTAGTGTTCTTCATTTATAGGTTTGTTGTGCAACGAAATAATAATTAATCAGCTATATCTGTGTTGTGCTTATTGATTCCTCTCTGTTTCATACCCATGTGTGAGCCATAAATATCCACGACACGTCTCTTTAAGTTTCAGACCCTAAAACACTCACCAGACGTCCTCCGAGTCTTCGTCACACTCGGCTCCGTATTTACACGTGCTGCACTTCGTGAACTTCTTCCCGACGTCGGAGGCCTGAACCTTCGTCTGTAACAAATCACATCAGCAAAGAATAAGATATGTGGTATTAAATTAAATCAGCTGTCAGCTGTTTCACCTCCGGGGTTATTAAGACCAAAGCCCATTAAAGTTTATATATTAATTGATTTAATATATAATTAAAATAACATCAAAAAAGTGATTTATTCTGTTATTCTTGAGATTTATAGACCAAATGCACAATATAAAAACAGCATCAATTAAGATAAGAAATGATAAATACTATTATTAGGGGGAAATAATAATAAATAAAACATTTTGAACATCAATAATATTTTAACCTGAAATTATTAAATTGTGCTGCAAACAGTGAAATCTGTGACCAGCTGGTTCTCCTCCGTTAGTTGTAATTGTGGTCGTCTGCATTTATTCATATTTATCTTGCTTGTGGAACATAATCAGCTTTTATTATACATTATTATTATTCACACTTCTTTCCAGAACAGTGACTTCATTTCATTTCCAGAACGACCTCAGCTCCGCTCTGTTCCGGTGACACCGGTGACCACGCGTTTACTTCACACACACAGCGAGTGTGTTCACACACTCCTGGAGCTCATAGAAACAACAGCCACACATTATCCTCTGATGATATTATTATTATTTCACCATCATTACAGGAGATGCGTGTAATGCCGTCTCGATCACGGCGTTCGTTCTCCGGCGGGTCAGAGCACACGAGGCGGGGATCATTCATCGGGAAAACATTTTCATGATTATCAGTGTAACTTGTAATGTGAAGGTAGCATGCGTAGAGACGAAGCAGGCACGCGGAGCAGGGAACGCTACACACAAAGAGGAAATGAAACAGTGAAAGAGAGAAGAACAAGAAACAAGAACGAACAAGAGAAAGAAACGAACAAGAAGAAACAAACAACAAGAGTACACTACACAATGGAAAAGAACAGAAAAACAAACAGGAAGACGAAGAACAAAAACATAAACACGAAACAAGAACAACAACATAAGAAGAAGAACAAAACAACAACAACAACACGAAAAACAAAGAACAACAACAACAACAAAAAAAAACAACAACACAAAACAAGAACAACAACACGAAAACAAAAACAACAAACAACACTAAAAGAAACCAAACCAACACCAACAAACAAACAACAACAAATAAAAACAAAACAACAACACTAATAATAAAGAATAACACCACAATAATAAAACAATAACACGGAAATAAGAAGTAACAAAAAAAACAACACTAATAATAAAATAACAATAATAACAATAAATAATCATAATAAAAATAATATACAAATAATATAATAATAACAATAATAATAAACATAATAATAATAAGTATGATAATAATAATTAAATAATGATAATAATAATGATTAATAATAATAAAATAATAATAATAATAAACAATAATAATAAACAATATAATAATAATAATAACAATAATACATTTGTAAAAGGTACAATACAATACAATAACCGACAAAGTACCAGGAACGACCAGAAGAAATGGAGTCACATGTGGTGTTTACAGCGAGTCAAAGTGAAGTGTAGCAGTAAAACAAGAAGTAAGAGTAAAAATGTGACAAATATTCTAAACTCAAGGATGAAACTTTGGCGTACGTGCAGTCTTTTCAAAATAACTTGGTATGTTGGTTAATAGTGGTTATGTTAAGGAAAAAAAAGTATGAAAGTGTCCCGACACGCTGGACACATCAGGAGCTGTGAGCGCTGCAGTGTCTCGCTGCCTCTGCAGATATAATAATAATAATAATAAATAATGATAATAATAATAATGAATATAATATATAATAAAATAATAATAATAAAAACACACTTTATCTGTTCTCAAACACACAATGCAGTCAAAGTGTTTTTCAAATTAAAAAGTAGACTTTGTTTAAGGCGATAAGCATTAAGACGCAGTTCCGACGCCAGACTAGTTTTAAAATGTTATTTATGGAAACATGTAGACGATGCAGGTGTTTAAACAACAGCTGAGCAGGAGGTCTCACTCTGCTGCACATTTCTTCACACTTTGTTGTAAGAAAAATGCGACTTTAAGAGCGAGACGTGTGTGTGTGTGTGGTGTGTGTGTGTGGGTGTGTGTGTGTGTGTGCAGGCTGACAGATAGGCACGCTGTGTGTGGTTGTTTTGAACATGGAGAGCTCGCTCGGGCTCGAGGCTGCCGATCGATGGACGAGGAGCTGCGCACGATACTCTTGTTTCTGTGACTGACAGCAGGATGCTGCTGCTTCACAGACCCCCCCCCCCACCCCCCGTCATGGCTCCCTCTGAAATATATAAGCCTTGTCATCAGGGTTGATTTTGGGGAAGCCATCAGTGATCATTTGTCAGCAGAGTGCATGATGGGAGGTAGAATGGAATCTCAGCGACTTTTTTACACCAGATGCAAAAAAATAAAGAGCAAATTGCACCGAGCGGCAAAGCTTTATTGACGTGTTTACGCTGCAACATCTTCAACACAATGTGTTTTGTGATTCGGACTTTGACACGGGACAGTCAGAAGCTGAAAATCCATGAATTATAAGCGTCCGAATTAATCTTAGTGGATCCGTGTGCGGGCTCTGCCAGGCCGTACGGCACGTTTAGGAGGAGAATTTCTGTTGGTGGAATCTTGAGCTCTATCCTGAATAAAAATAAAACTTTCAGCTCAGAAGCAAACCCTGTCAGTCTTTTAAACCTCACATCATCACAGACGACTCCTGTGTGGCTCACCGTTGCTGGGAAAAAAGCAAATTCCTTAATCCAAAGCTAAAAAGCAGCATCACACATGATGAGGATGTTCAAAGCTTGGATGATTCTGCAGAGAACTGATCCACCACGAGCAGGATGTGTGATTCTCTTGAAGGAGCCTGAGCTTTAACACGGCAGGGCATCACTGTGTGAAAAGGCTCAGCGCAGCGACACCCACTGCACGCTATATCTCATTATATTACTAATAAACAGGCTTATCACTTCAGGATTATGTACATTGAAAAAGAAAAGAATTAGGCAGCCAAAGTTCTGACAGGTGTGTTCGGGATACAGACACCGTAAGGCTTAATGTTTCTCTCTGTGGAGTTGACGGCGATCGGGGGGGATCACCATCATCAACCAGGAGGAACGTGAAGAGATGATTATTATTTACAGTGTTGGCGAGCAGCTTTACACACGTGGGGCTCATTAGAGGTAAGTAATAAAGTAATAAACTCGATCTGCACGACAGGATCTGTTGATGCCTTTATTCAGTGCGATAAATAATATCTTAATCTTCATCTCAATAATAAACTTTAGTGTTTCCGTTTATTCAATAACTTTAGTTACTTTGATGAATCAGATCATTAAAACCAAATATAACTGATAAAGAAATAAACTCCTCGTTTACCTGATTACCTGACTCATTAACATAATATATTTTATTTGGTACTTTGAGTATATTTAATGCAGGACTTCTACTTGTAACAGAGTATTTGTACACGAGTATTACTACGTTCACCACAGATCACAGTACTGCAGATATGACCCCACATTTCCTCTGGACGTGTATCAAGGTGTGTGTTGACGCCTGGAGGAGTCCCGGCTCCCGCGGAGACGAGCTGCACGCTCGGTTTGCGGGTTAATTAAAAACACCGGCGATTAGACGCGTTCATTTGTGTGACACGTTCAGTAACGAGGCTGATTTATGGCAGCGAGGAAACGGTCACAGTTGTGCAGTCAGCAGCGTCCACAACATCAATCCTGCGTTTTACTACATCAGCAACTTAATGTGGAGTAAAGATCTCCGTCCGTGCTACAGAATACATAACCAGTTCCAACAGTGCAGGTAGATTTAAGATCAGTAAGACTCTTTAATGTCGGTTCAGTTTGAAACAGAACATTTGGTGAATTATCTGAACAATAGGTGTTGCAGAAAGACGACATTTGAGCACTTTGAAGACTTCTGAAAGATTAAGCTAAAGCTTAGTTAACACCAATTAAGGAATTATTGGATGTTTTCTTTGACTTTCTAAGGACCCGCAGGAACCTGTAAAGTTGAGTTTCAGAAGTGGAAATACATAAAGAAATAAACAAACTCAGAGACAAGTTGAGACAAGAGGACAAAAGAGCTTCACACTCTAGACACATAAGAAGAAAGTAAAAGGTATGAACGGAGAAATGAAGTAAAGAAATAAGAAAGCCTGTAACCGGCTGTCAGGTGAGGTTCCAGCAGTGAAGGAAGGAAAGTCTGCAAAACTACACGAGTCAGAAAGTGAGTCTGCTCAGAGATCGTCTCTTTCATTCAGAGAGCTCACAGATGATGGGATTCTGGAGGAGGAGGGAGGAGGCAGGAGGCAGGAGGCAGGAGGGAGGAGGGAGGAGGGAGGAGGCAGGCAGGAGGCAGGAGAGGAGGGAGGAGGGAGGAGGGAGGAGGGAGGAGGGAGGGGGAGGAGGGAGGAGCTAGGAGGCAGGAGGCAGGAGGCAGGAGGCAGGAGGCAGGAGGAGGAGGGAGGAGGGAGGAGGCAGGAGGGAGGAGGAGGAGGAGGGAGGAGCTAGGAGGCAGGAGGCAGGAGGCAACGCCTGGTTCTTCCACCTTAAGAATCACACTGAGATCTTAAGTTGTCCTTCCTGACAGACTTACTGAAGGGTGTGAAACCCTTAAACTGTTTAACACGTATTATATTCAAGGAAACTTTTAGATTTGAGAGAAAATCTTAATTTAAGGAGTTTTGTGAAACTAGTGGTGAATGTTTTCATGAACAAGGAGTATTTGATGTGTTGAATCTATAATTAAAACATCTTAATGAAGAACAGAAACAATCTGTGTTCATAGTTAACACACGTCACGTCTCCGCAGGATCACGTGTGAATCTCAAGAAGCCGAGAACATAATGAGTCTTTGTTGTGTTTGTTTCTCTCCTCATCATCACGTGAGTATTACAAAGTCATTCTGTGGTTTTGAAAAGCCTAAAATGTAACTTGTTCAGTTTTCTACATTAACGCTCGGGATGTGATGTCACATGAGAAACCTGCCCACAGCGCAGAGGGGAGGAGTCTCACCGGGACACCTGCCCAGGTGTTTGACGTCGATCTGCTCCTGCTTCATACACGACGCCTCTCGGACCAGACACGGGTTGTTGTAGGAGTTCCCGTCGGTGGCGCACACGGGGTTCTCGTTGTGCCCGCTGCAGTCGATGTTACAGATGCACCTGAAGAAGAAGAAGGAGTCAGGAACAGGAATGTTTCTGTGTGCAGGAGCCTGACCTCTGAACCATCAGCTTCTAAACACGGATCATTCATTCCTCCTGGAGTCTGCACGTGAAGTTCAGACGCGACGAGGAGCTGCATTCATCTCAGGTTTCACTCTGAGAGGTCTGCAGCAAGTCTTTGCGGACATGTTTAAAACATCTAAAACTCTTTTTACACTCACGCAGGACGTTATTTAAGTTTATCTTATTTGTCAATAAATATCAAAACAAACCAAAGGAGGTGATTTATGAACAGACGGCAGCTGGACGAGTGTTCAACACGTTCTGTGCAGATTCAATCCGCTTCAGATTCAAAACAACAAATATTTGTTTAGAAATGTTTCAGTTTTCCAGCTCTTGATATGGAAGACACTTTGTTTTGTCTTTTATTCAAGCTGCAGAGTTTTGACCTTTTTCACGGCAACTTTGTGTTTGTGGACGACAACTAACCCACGTTCCTGCATCCGCGTTACCGTGTCCGAGATGATGCACAGAAGCTCAACAGGCGACGGACTCGGGTCCTTTTTTAATACTTGTAACCTTTTCCCCGTCAAAGGTCAAAAAGAAAGTTTTTCTAAATTGTTTTGTTTTTTGCAGAAACGTCTGTTAAGATAAGCGAAAAGAACAAAGTCTTATTCATTAAGTTTACATCAGGAGCCCGATATAAAGATCCATACCATATGTAAATAACAATATATGTTCTAACAACATGATCTCAAAGGTCATAAGAAGGTCACCTTGCATCTGGAATAGATTACCTTGGTGCCGTGAAGTTTGAGGCAATAGAAGTAGATCGATGTATGTTGCAGCAGGGTTCGTGCAGCTCCTATATGAGATATATATATATATATATAAGATTGTCTTTGTCTGAGGGACACTACGCGGTTGTGCTTGGAAGCAGGTAGTGTTCTCATTATTAGTGTTTGTTGTGCAACGAAATAATAATTAATCAGCTATATCTGTGTCTGTGCTTTATTGATTCCTCTCTGTTTCATACCACATGTTGTGAGCCATAAATATCCACGACACGTCTCTTTAAGTTTCAGACCCTCAAACACTCACCAGACGTCCTCCGAGTCTTCGTCACACTCGGCTCCGTATTTACACGTGCTGCACTTCGTGAACTTCTTCCCGACGTCGGAGCCTGAACCTTCGTCTGTAACAAATCACATCAGCAAAGAATAAGATATGCTGGTATTAAATAAATCAGCTGTCAGCTGTTTCACCTCCGGGGTTTATTAAGACAAAGCCCATTAAAGTTTATATATTAATTGATTTAATATTAATAATTAAAATAACATCAAAAAAGTGATTTATTCTGTTATTCTTGAGATTTATAGACCAAATGCACAATATAAAAACAGCATCATATTAAGATAGAAATGATAAATACTATTATTAGGGGGAAATAATAATAAATAAAAACATTTTGAACATCAATAATATTTTAACTGAAATTATTAAATTGTGCTGCAAACAGTGAAATCTGTGACCAGCTGGTTCCTCCTCCGTTAGTTTGTAATTGTGTCTCGTCTGCACTTTATTCATATTTATCTTGCTTGTGGAACATAATCAGCTTTTATTATTATCATTATTATTATTCACACTTCTTTCCAGAACAGTGACTTCATTTCATTTCCAGAACGACCTCCAGCTCCGCTCTGTTCCGGTGACACCGGTGACACGCGTTACTTTCACACACACAGCCGAGTGTGTTCACACACTCCTGGAGCTCATAGAAACACAGCCACACATTATCCTCTGATGATATTATTATTATTATCACCATCATTACAGGAGATGCGTGTAATGCCGTCTCGCATCACGGCGTTCGTTCTCCGGCGGGTTCAGAGCACACGAGGCGGGGATCATTCATCGGGAAACATTTTCATGATTCATCAAGTGTCACTTTGTAATGTGAGAAGAGGAAAAGCTCAGTGGCGTCAACGGGAGGAACTGAATCCACAGGAAGTGTAACA
Organism: Cottoperca gobio; assembly: GCF_900634415.1. Lineage (NCBI taxonomy): Eukaryota > Metazoa > Chordata > Actinopteri > Perciformes > Bovichtidae > Cottoperca > Cottoperca gobio. The sequence continues at coordinate 806,010 of NC_041371.1, read as the reverse complement.
ACCTGCATCCCTGCAGAACTGGTTCCTGAATGCAGTGAAATCCTGTGTTCACACTTACAATATGAATAAAGTTAAATAAATCAGGAAGCATCACTGATAATAACAATAATAACAATAACAATAACAATAACACTAATAATAATAATAACAATAATAACAACAACAATAATAACAACAATAATAATAACATAACACTAATAATATAATAATAATAACAATAATAACAACAACAATAATAATAACAATAATAACAATAACACTAATAATAATAATAATAATAACAATAATAACAACAATAATAACAATAATAATAACAATAACAACAACACTAATAATAATAACAACAATAATAATAACAATAACAACAACAACACTAATAATAATAACAACAACACTAATAATAATAACAATAACAACAACAACAACACTAATAACAATAACAACAACAACACTAATAATAAAAATAACAACACTAAAAACAATAACAACAACAATAATAACAATAACAACAACACTAATAACAATAACACCACTAATAATAATAACAATAACACTGATAATAATAATAACAATAACAACAACACTAATAATAATAATAATAATAATAACAATAATAACAATAATAATAATAAAAATAATAACAATAACAATAATAATAATAACAATAATAACAATAATAATAATAATAACAATAATAATAATGATAATAATAATAACAATAATAATAATAATGATAATAATAATAATAACAATAATAATAATAATAACAATAATAACAATATTAATAATAATAATAACAATAATACATTTGTAAAAGGTACAATACAATACAATAACGACAAAGTACCAGGAACGACCAGAAATGGAGTCACATGGTTGTTTACAGCGAGTCAAAGTGAAGTGTTAGCAGTAAAACAAGAAGTAAAGAGTAAAAATGTGACAAAATATTCTAAACTCAAGGATGAAACTTTGGCGTACGTGCAGTCTTTTCAAAATAAACTTGGTATGTTGGTTTAACTACGTGGTTATGTTAAGGAAATAAAAGTATGAAAGTGTCCCGACACGCTGGACACCATCAGGAGCTGTGAGCGCTGCAGTGTCTCGCTGCCCTCTGCATATAATAATAATAATAATAATAATAATGATAATAATAATAATAATGATAATAATAATAATAATAATAATAATAATAACACACTTTATCTGTTCTCAAACACACAATGCAGCTCAAAGTGTTTTTCCAAATTAAAAAGTAGACTTTGTTTAAGGCGATAAGCATTAAGACGCAGTCCTGACGCCAGACTAGTTTTAAAATGTTTATTATGGAACATGTAGACGATGCAGGTGTTTAAACACACAGCTGAGCAGGAGGTCTCACTCTGCTGCACATTTCTTCACACTTTGTTGTAGAAAAATGCGACTTTAAGAGCGACGACGTGTGTGTGTGTGTGTGTGTGTGTGTGTGTGTGTGTGTGTGTGTGTGTGCAGGCTGACAGATAGGCCTGCTGTGTGTGGTTGTTTTGAACATGGAGAGCTCGCTCGGGGCTCGAGGCTGCCGATCGATGGACGAGGAGCTGCAGCAGCGATACTCTTTGTTTCTGTTGACTGACAGCAGGATGCTGCTGCTTCACAGACCCCCCCCCCCCACCCCCCGTCATGGCTCCCTTCTGAAATATATAAGCCTTGTCATCAGGGTTGATTTTGGGGAAGCCATCATGTGCTCATTTGTCAGCAGAGTGCATGATGGGAGGTAGAATGGAATCTCAGCGACTTATTTTTACACCAGATGCAAAATAAAGAGCAAATTGCACCGAGCGGCAAAGCTTTATTGACGTGTTTACGCTGCAACATCTTCAACACAATGTGTTTGTGATTCGGACTTTGACACGGGACAGTCAGAAGCTGCAAAATCCATGAATCTATAAGCGTCCGCAATTAATTCTTAGTGGATCCGTGTGCGGCTCTGCCAGGCCGTACGGCACGTTTAGGAGGAGAATCTTCTGTTGGTGTCTGAATCTTTGAGCTCTTATCCTGAATAAAAATAACTTTCAGCTCAGAAGCAAACCCTGTCAGTCTTTAAACCTCACATCATCACAGTACGACTCCTGTGTGGCTTCACCGTCTGCTGGGAAAAAGCAAATTCCTTTAATCCAAAGCTAAAAAGCAGCATCACACATGATGAGGATGTTCAAAGCTTGGATGATTCTGCAGAGAACTGATCCACCACGAGCAGGATGTGATTCTCTTGAGAGGCCTGGAGCTTTAACACGGCAGGAGCATCACGTGTGAAAAGGCTCAGCGCAGCGACACCCCTGCACGCTGTATCTCATTATATTACTAATAAACAGGCTTATCACTTCAGGATTATGTACATTGAAAAAGAAAAGAATTAGGCAGCAAAGCTTCTGACAGGTGTGTTCGGGAGTAACAGACACCGTAAGGCTTAATCGTTTCTCTCTGTGGCTTGACCGGTCGATCGGGGGGGATCACCATCATCAACTCAGCGGAAGCCCCGCCCTCATGCAGATGGTGGAGACAGCGTCTCTCTGGAGGTCCACTCCAATTAAACTCCCCAGCAGCCACATTAACAACAAACACTGTGGTCGGCTCACAGATGGTCGGAGCTTCACTCCGCAGGGAGGAGTTACTGCAGAGACTGAAACGCTCCACACAATCTTTATAAGATGAGTTAATATTCAACGAGGGGGGGGGGCAGAGATACAACAGGAGTGGGGCCGTGTCAGACCTCGGCAGGTTCTGCGTGCGGACGGCAGATAAAGACTGTAATTGTTTCCTGCTTCACTTTCACTCGGAGCAAAAGTGAAGCAGGAAATTAAATCTTTAAAAAGCCCAAAATGTAGAAAAAGGAAACTCACCGTCTCCGTCTCCTGAACCAGAACCATGATCTGTGAAGACACAAGAGACACAACAACGCTCACTTATTGATTATATATATAAATAAAGACGTATCCAGGATAATCATAAGTTCATTTTGTTTGTTGTTTCAGGCGGACTGTTGGTCGTTTGTTTTGGTTCACTTTCATCTGAACTGAAGAGAAAGTGTTCCACATGTGGAGTCAGGAACGATGTTAGCATAGCTTAGCATAAAGACTGGAAGCAGAGGGAAGCAGCTAGCATGGTCTGAGTCGCAGTTCATAAATACACCTTTAAAGCTGATCAACAGCATTCATCTCACTTGCATCATCGGGGAACACAGCGGAGATATAATCTGACTGCTTCTGATCGTCTCTAAGTCTCTGGTTGATGTGTGAACACGATGCTTCAGCTGTATCCTGACATCATGATGAAGGTTTGCAGGTCAGCTGCTACACTACTGGAACTTTATTGGCTTGCTGCCTTTTTAACTTAGTTAGGTGCTAAATTATTGTCCTTATATTAAGAAATGTAGTTTTTTAAAAGAGGAAAAAGGTTAATTTCAGACCCTGAGACTTAAAGGGTTCAGATGAGCTGCAAAATATAAGAGGCCATCTGGCAAATGAAGTCTGTCTGTCTCAACTGAATCTCAAAAACTAGTTTGTGTTTGTTATGGGGAGATAATTTCTGATGATGAACCAAGAAATATTTTGAGCATAAACTTTACAAACTGATATAAATCTGACTGTAACTGTAGGTAACACACACACTGACTGTAACTGTAGGTAACACACACACTGACTGTAACTATAGGTAACACACACACTGACTGTAACTGTAGGACACACACACTGACTGTAACTGTAGGTAACACACACACTGACTGTAACTGTAGGTAACACACACACTGACTGTAACTGTAGGTAACACACACACTGACTGTAACTGTAGGTAACACACACACTGACTGTAACTGTAGGTAACACACACACTGACTGTAACTGTAGGTAACACACACACTGACTAACTGTAGGTAACACACACACACTGACTAACTGTAGGTAACACACACACTGACTGTAACTGTAGGTAACACACACACTGACTGTAACTGTAGGTAACACACACACTGACTGTAACTGTAGGTAACACACACACTGACTGTAACTGTAGGTAACACACACACTGACTGTAACTGTAGGTAACACACACACACTGAGTGTAACTGTAGGACACACACACTGACTGTAACTGTAGGTTACACACACACTGACTGTAACTGTAGGTTACACACACACTGACTGTAACTGTAGGTTACACACACACTGACTGTAACTGTAGGTAACACACACACTGACTGTAACTGTAGGTAACACACACACTGACTGTAACTGTAGGTAACACACACACACTGAGTGTAACTGTAGGACACACACACTGACTGTAACTGTAGGTTACACACACACTGACTGTAACTGTAGGTAACACACACACTGACTAACTGTAGGTAACACACACTGACTGTAACTGTAGGTAACACACACACTGACTGTAACTGTAGGTAACACACACACACTGAGTGTAACTGTAGGACACACACACTGACTGTAACTGTAGGACACACACACTGACTGTAACTGTAGGTAACACACACACTGACTGTAACTGTAGGACACACACACTGACTGTAACTGTAGGTAACACACACACTGACTGTAACTGTAGGTAACACACACACTGACTGTAACTGTAGGTAACACACACACTGACTGTAACTGTAGGACACACACACTGACTGTAACTGTAGGACACACACACTGACTGTAACTGTAGGACACACTCAGACGTACTGCAGCGGTCCAGCAGCTGCATCAGGAAATGCACTCCGACAGTATAAATATTGGCGCTGCAACCTTGAATTAAGAAAATGGACGCCGTGTTCGGAGCTTCTGGTACGTCGCTGTTGCATTAAGAAATGGACAACAGATGCTTTGTTCAATTAAATTTCACCTTTTCTTCTGCACTTTTTTTTGTTTTTCACAGGGAAAGGAGGTAGAAACGGAGAGTGAGCCGAGATATCAATGATTCTGTCAGTGCGTTATTGACTAAACCCTAAAGAGTTTGGTTTCAAACTGCAGGTGTTACACTGCTTTAATCTCTTAAAAGAAGAAAAAACTGTTCCTGGTGTGAATAATGTGCATTTACTAATGAGAAAATCGCTTTAAGTGAAAAGATTGAAAGTCTTCTTCTTCTTTATCTGATAACGAGCAGTCGAAACACGCTGATGAGGGAAAGGAGCCGTTTGTTAAGTGAAGCCTGCTAGTTGTTTAACATGACACATCTGTATTTGTGTATCTGAGGTGAGGAGGTATAAAGAGAGGAGGCAACAGGAAAGGAAGGGAGAAAGATAGGTGTTGGAAGGAAGAGATTAAGGTATGTTATTATGTAGGAAGGTAAGTAGGTAGGTAGGTGGTGGCTCTGTAGGTAGGACGACAGGTATATGCTAACAGAGGTATGTCCACATAGTGGTTAAGGAAGGAACGGCAGGAAGGTAGGAGGCTAAGGAGGAAGGGAGAATAGAAGGGCAGTAAATATAGAAACAAGGAAGGTAGAGAGGAAGGAAAGTAGGCAGGTATAAAGGGAGGGAGGAGAGAAATGTAACTGTGGGAAGAACATTATGGACTAGGGACAGTTATATGTAGGGAGGGAAGAAGAGAGTGAGGAAATCATAAGTGGGAAGGTGAAGTAAAGGTATGAAGGGAGAAGGAGAAATAAGGGCAGGAAGGTATTAGGAAATGAAATGAGCAGGGCAGGTGTAGAGGTAAGACAAGGTGGGAAGGTAGGTAGGAGAGATGGTGTGTAGGTAGCTGATAAAAACAAGATGTTTCTGAGCTGCAGATCTGAAGAGACAAACACTGTCTGATCAATAATCTTCAAAGCTCTGAGAAGAGAAATCTGTGAAACACTTTCAAACCGTTTCCATCAGCAGATACTGCAGATCAGATGGAAACATTATTCCAGATATCTGCACCAGAGAATATCTGAACAACGGAATAAAAAGCAGAAAGTCTTTCAGTCAAACTTTCCCCTCGGCTGCAGCCTCACAAATCAACTGATCCTCCGGTGGATAAAAACTCACGAGTTTCTGCAGCAGCTGAAGAATCGGACGCTGCAGCAGCAGAGTCAATAAAAGCTGCTGAGGAAATGAAACGTGGCTGACCCTGTGTTTAATGAAGCACGCCGAGCGTTCCCTGCTTCCTCTGCTGCAGTCCATGTGTGCGAATCACTCAGATGTTTCTCTGAAGTCTTTGTGGCGTTTATGATGCGATACCCAACAGTAAAACTACACTCGTTGATTTATTTCTTGTCCAGCTCTTTGTGGCTCTTTTGAACCTTGTTGGTCCGGACCAGGATGTAAAAATAAAATGTCCAAAAGATTTCCCAAAAGCTGTTCAGTTCAAACAGAAATAAAAGAGCAGAACAGTACTACTTGGCTAAACAACAGAGCTAACGCTAACGAAGCTAACGCTAACGAAGCTAACAGCTAACGCTAACGAAGGTTCCATTGAATTAAATTATGATGCGTTCAAGCTTTATTCAGTAAAAAGGAGTATTGGGCGAAGGTAATTTATAACATCATGATGTGTTCAAATGTAATCTTGTAAAATGTATTTTTAGTTATTTTTAAACTTGAATAAGTCGTTTGAAGGAGATGTTTTCACAGCAATATAAAATAAATATTAGAGGGAATTAGAGCTGTTTACCTTCCTGACACGAGCAGCTTTTAATGCATCATTAAAACTACTACTTTTTATAAAAGCAAATATTTAAATGCAATCAGTTATTTCTTAATCATATGAATTGAGCGTTTTTATTCTTAGAACCACAACAAAGTAAAAGGATAACATTTAGTAACACTGACTTCGGGACAGTGTCGACAATAAAAAGATGAACTTGTGTTTTGAACTTTGAGAACTGCTTTTATTTGAAGGGTCACTTCTCACTGTGCCACTTCAAAACGTTTATTCTTGAACTTCAAATTGAAACGCCAAAAGTAATTGAACTCGACAACAAAACCCAAACTCAACGTCCACTTACTAGCTTTTGTGCAGATCATCTAATCTATGAAGCTGAAAGTATCGGACACATTATAATGCTGGACTGATATACGACATGATGTCCCAAATGTCCAATCAATCCAATATTTGTACAGATATTTCATTTAAAAAACACAAATGGTATACATATAAAGTCAGTAGGATTCATCCTGGTCATGACTTTCTTATCATTTGGACACAACTCACTACATATACTGTACAACACAGCTTTAAAGCAGAAATGTTACATGTTATAACCCTACCATACAGCACATACTCTCCTTTTAATGACGTTCATCTGAAACTTTCCCGTTTGTTAACACAAGAAACAAGAGGAAGTCGTACCAAAGCCTCAGGAAGGTGTCACGCTCATCCTTTCTGTCTAAAAGCCAACAACACAGGTTTTTAAAGAGAAGTAACTCTGGCCTGAGGCTGTGGAGGCTCAGACCTTCAGCTCTGGAGCGGCTGACCTGTGATCAGAACCCGGCGTGGACGTCTCAGCCTCCCCACCTCCCGCAGCAGCCTCCTCTCCTGCTCTGGGGAATAAACCCAGCTGAGTATTTCTGCCGTCGCCTCGACTCACTACTGCCGAACGCTCCAATTACAGGAAGCATAAATCTCAGGGAGAGGAAATTGCTGAAGGACAGGAGGGAGGCGAGGGATGCAGAGGGCATATCGCAGCGCCGGGTCCCCGGTGTAACGGGTAATAAGAGCAGAGCGCCGGGCGGTGCCTCCTGGGAAATCAGGCCGCTGCCCCTACAGATGGAGTTGACCGCCACCACCACCGCTGCTGTGGTGTTACTGTAAGTTTCCTAAACACATCTCAAGAGTGGGATGAGAACATAAACCCTGACTGGCCTGCAGAGACGTCTGTATCCAGAGAGCTTTGTTTCTGCCTCAGCGTGATATACAACTGCTGATCGTTCAGCTGTGGAAGATTAAACCTGCAGGTT
>NC_041371.1:778086-793086 GCF_900634415.1 Cottoperca gobio | reverse complement strand
CAGACAAGATGCTGGTCAGACTCAGACTCAGACAAGATGCTGGTCAGACTCAGACTCAGACAGGATGCTGGTCAGACTCAGACTCAGACAAGATGCTGGTCAGACTCAGACTCAGACAGGATGCTGGTCAGATTCAGACTCAGACAGGATGCTGGTCAGACTCAGACTCAGACAGGATGCTGGTCAGACTCAGACTCAGACAGGATGCTGGTCAGACTCAGACAGGATGCTGGTCAGACTCAGACTCAGACAGGATGCTGGTCAGACTCAGACTCAGACAGGATGCTGGTCAGACAGGATGCTGGTCAGATTCAGACAGGATGCTGGTCAGACTCAGACAGGATGCTGGTCAGACTCAGACAGGATGCTGGTCAGACTCAGACAGGATGCTGGTTAGACTCAGACAGGATGCTGGTTAGACTCAGACAGGATGCTGGTCAGACTCAGACAAGATGCTGGTCAGACTCAGACAAGATGCTGGTCAGACTCAGACAGGATGCTGGTCAGACTCAGACAAGATGCTGGTCAGACTCAGACTCAGACAGGATGCTGGTCAGACTCAGACAGGATGCTGGTCAGACTCAGACAAGATGCTGGTCAGACTCAGACAGGATGCTGGTCAGCTCGGGCCAGACTCAGAAGTGACAGTGATGGAAGGAGCGGTGACGGAGAGAGAGAACGATTTATAGTCAAACCTTCACCTCAGACCATGAAAGCTGAGCTTCCACAGACACACAATGTGTTAATCAGGTAGATGTGCGTCTAAAAGGGAGAATTATCTCAACAGCAACGACACCTTCACTTCTTCATCACTGGATGACCCATCACCCCGATGGAAAGTGTCTGAGAACTTTAGACTTCAAAGAAAGAGGTTCTTGAGTGAATCAGAAGTTACAGTTAATTTAGCTGATGCTTTTGTCCAAAGCGACAATAAGTGCAAACAATCATGAGGATTCCTGCAGGTGCATCAGCTTCAAACAGATGAAATCATTAAAGTGCAGAACAACAGCTTCAAATAAGTCAAACCAACGTCTCTTTTTTATGTTTTATTATTGCAGTTTAAACAGGAGAGTTTTCAGTCTGCAGAAGGTGTGAAGACATCAATGGGAGCTCGTTCCACCATTTAGGCAGGCAGATTTTATTTGAGGGGGGGGGTCCCACTCACAGTGAGGTAGGTAGCAGCGAGCCGATTGGCCGATCCAGAGCGAAGTGAACGCGCTGAGTGTTTGGTTTGACCGTGTCCTGGATGTAGGAAGGACCTGATCCACTCACAGCACGGTGGACCAGCTCCAGAGTCTGGAAGCAGATTCAAGCAGCGACTGGTAACCAGTGAAGGGAGGAATGGTGCATTGTGGGAGAACTGGGGGAGGTTAAAGAGCAGTCGGGCTGCTGCATTCTGGGTGAGCTGTAGAGGTCGGATGTAGGCAGTCTAGCAGAAATAAAAAAATGTGTTCCTGTTAATTCTTGTATTCACAGACATTGAAGAACGCTATAGTCGGTGTGGAACTCCTCAAATGTCATCGTTGTCCCTCGATATGTAAACCATGAGGTGAAATAATAACGAGTTTTACTGATGTTTGATGTCATTCAACAACTGAATCACTCAGGTTCTAATTATAGGAGGAAGTAAATAGCCTAAACTGATCCCATTCATTTTAAAGAAAGGAAAGTTTACTCAGGAGAAAAGTTGATCGGAGGAAAGAAACCCAGAATCTTCTTTTAGTCCTTTTACGCTTTTTCTTCTTCTCTCTTGTATTTATTTACTCTTCTTGTTCTTGTCCTCGTTTAATCTCTACGTCCGACGAGGCCTCGGCCGAACTCCTCTGAGTCCAGCAGCATCCCAGAGAGAGGATTTCAGCTCAAGCCGAGTTGGAACACGGAACAGAAGAACCTGCTCAGACCGAGCTGCCTTGTAGGTTCAGGACGGCTGGAGCGCTCCAGTACTCCTCAGCACCGCCGCCTCCCGGCCTTCAATCGACCCGGATCTCCCAACTCTCTGCTGTTGAGTGAAGTCGTTCCACTGGTCCGTCTTCAGGACTTAAAACTCTTCATATACTGTACATACTGTACTTTACTTTGAGTTTTAATGTTCTCTCTTTTATAGAGAGCGGTAGTATTAATGTTCTCTCTTTTATAGAGCGGTGGTATTAATGTTCTCTCTTTCATAGAGAGCGATGGTATTAATGTTCTCTCCTTTATAGAGCGGTAGTATTAATGTTCTCCCTTTTATAGAGAGCGATGGTATTAATGTTCTCTCTTTTATAGAGCGGTAGTATTAATGTTCTCTCTTTCATAGAGAGCGATGGTATTAATGTTCTCTCTTTTATAGAGCGGTGGTATTAATGTTCTCTCTTTTATAGAGCGATGGTATTAATGTTCTCTCTTTCATAGAGAGCGATGGTATTAAAGTTCTCTCTTTTATAGAGAGCGATGGTATTAATGTTCTCTCTTTTATAGAGAGCGATGGTATTAATGTTCTCTCTTTTATAGAGCGGTAGTATTAATGTTCTCCCTTTTATAGAGAGCGATGGTATTAAAGTTCTCTCTTTTATAGAGCGGTAGTATTAATGTTCTCTTTTATAGAGAGCGATGGTATTAAAGTTCTCTCTTTTATAGAGAGTGATGGTATTAATGTTCTCTCTTTTATAGAGCGATGGTATTAATGTTCTCTCTTTCATAGAGAGCGATGGTATTAAAGTTCTCTCTTTTATAGAGAGCGATGGTATTAATGTTCTCTCTTTTATAGAGAGCGATGGTATTAATGTTCTCTCTTTTATAGAGCAGTAGTATTAATGTTCTCTTTTATAGAGAGCGATGGTATTAAAGTTCTCTCTTTTATAGAGCGGTAGTATTAATGTTCTCTTTTATAGAGAGCGATGGTATTAAAGTTCTCTCTTTTATAGAGCGGTAGTATTAATGTTCTCTCTTTTATAGAGAGCGATGGTATTAATGTTCTCTCTTTTATAGAGAGCGATGGTATTAAAGTTCTCTCTTTTATAGAGAGCGATGGTATTAATGTTCTCTCTTTTATAGAGAGCGATGGTATTAAAGTTCTCTCTTTTATAGAGAGCGTGGTATTAATGTTCTCTCTTTTATAGAGAGCGATGGTATTAAAGTTCTCTCTTTTATAGAGAGCGTGGTATTAATGTTCTCTCTTTTATAGAGCGGTGGCATTAATGTTCTCTCTTTTATAGAGCGCTGGCATTAATGTTCTCTCTTTTATAGAGAGCGGTGGTATTAATGTTCTCTCTTTTATAGAGCGGTGGTATTAATGTTCTCTCTTTTATAGAGTGGTGGTATTAATGTTCTCTCTTTTATAGAGAGCGGTGGTATTAATGTTCTCTCTTTTATAGAGAGCGGTGGTATCAATGTTCTCTCTTTTATAGAGAGCGGTAGTATTAATGTTCTCTCTTTTAAAGAGAGCGGTGGTATTAATGTTCTCTCTTTTATAGAGTGGTGGTATTAAAGTTCTCTCTTTTATAGAGAGCGGTGGTATTAATGTTCTCTCTTTTATAGAGAGCGGTGGTATCAATGTTCTCTCTTTTATAGAGAGGTGGTATTAAAGTTATCTCTTTTATAGAGCGGTGGTATTAATGTTCTCTCTTTTATAGAGTGGTGGTATTAAAGTTATCTCTTTTATAGAGAGCGGTGGTATTAATGTTCTCTCTTTTATAGAGAGCGGTGGTATTAATGTTCTCTCTTTTATAGAGCGGTGGTATCAATGTTCTCTCTTATAGAGTGGTGGTATTAAAGTTCTCTCTTTTATAGAGAGCAGTATCAATGTTCTCTCTTTTATAGAGCGGTGGTATCAATGTTCTCTCTTTTATAGAGCGGTGGTATCAATGTTCTCTCTTTTATAGAGAGCGGTGGTATCAATGTTCTCTCTTTTATAGAGCGGTGGTATCAATGTTCTCTCTTTTATAGAGCGGTGGTATCAATGTTCTCTCTTTTATAGAGTGGTGGTATTAAAGTTCTCTCTTTTATAGAGAGCGGTTGTATCAAGTTAACTTCGTTGTTGACTGAATCTCTTACAGTTTTGTGATGCAGGGCATCTTCACTGGGAGTTTGAAGGATGGTTGTCAGGATTGAGCTGCTCTCCTCATCTTGCTCCTCTGTGATGATTTGACTCTGCTGGTTGTTGGGTTTGTGTTCCGCTGCCGTGATTCTGCTCCGATCCCGTTGAGCAGCTCCGTCCTGCTCGTGTGGACACGAGTAATAAAAAAGGTTTTGCTTTCAGACCACAGAGTGTGACATCTGTGAGTCTTGTTATTGCAGCAGCTCCGTGGTGAATCGCTCCTCCAGACGCCGCCCTTCACGCCGTCGTGTTGTTCAGAAACTGGAGAGCAATTACATTTGGTTTGATATCAGAGGAACAAACAGCAGCTCGTGTTCCTGTCTGAAGGAACTTACTGCTGATTTTACTTCTTTTTAACACACAACCTAAAACGAGTGCAGACACGCTGCACAGCACGAAGACTTCAGTACTTACCAACAAATGTTATAACATTTAATCCAGGATGAAGAAAATAAACCTGAATTTCTACAGACCAATGATTCTGATCAGGTACCTGTCAGAAGTAGTGAATTTAGCTTTTGAATCTATAAATATGTGTATATGTATATAGTTTGTGTATAAATAAAGGTTGAAATACTTTATTCTGTTTTTTTATTTTCCATTCATATTCTCTAAAAAAGAAGCTTGAATTAAAGGTAAGTCAAATAAAGTTACTGAAAGAAATAGTTCTTTGAAGTAAAGATGACAAGTTTATTTGTTGGGATTGGACGAAGTACATCTGAACCCCAAATGTGGATTCATCCGCCGCTGAAAATGGTCCCCAACAAAATGCACCTTTTCCTCGTGTTGGTTATAAAAACTAGTGAGCCGCTGTTTTAGGAAATCACGATGCAACTATATACTTGTGTTTTTAGAGATTCAGTAGGAACCAATGGGCTTAGAGCTGACAGACACAGATATGTTGACAATAAGAAACATAACATCATATTTAAAAGGAAAGAAAAAGATGATTTCATGTTTCCCGACCTGGAACTGGCAGACACATTTGAGCTGAGCTCCGTCGTCTCTGCAGACGCCTCCGAACCGACAGCTGGAGTCGTCACAGACCCTCAGGTCGCTCTTCTTCTCCGACAGATCTACAAGACACACACGCACACACACCAAGGGTTAAATGGAGGGTTAAACGAGAAGGCAGACGCTGAGCAGGTAGATCGATACCAGACCTACAACACCTACACAAGTATCTCCTCTCATCACACTTTCAGTCAGAATAAAACCCCGACAGGTTTATGAACAATAAAAGCAGACAAGGGGAGAAAATATGGAAACCTTTATAAAGTGTTTAAGGGCCTTAAAATGGTATTTAATTACAGTACTTGAGTAAATGCTCTTACTTTACACGACTGCTCATACAACACACACATCTATATAGTCTTGATTGTCTGCGAGTCAGTGTTTTGGTTTTGTAGACGCGAGGACAGATATCAAACTGAACAAACTGGGAGCAGGAAAAAGGTTCAGGAGTGGAAGTTAAGCAGGAGGTCAGACAGGCCAGCAACAAGGCTGCAAATCAGTGGAAGAAAACCACACTGCAGCTTTGATGGTCTGGCAGGGAGTGAATGAAACTGGGCCGGTGTATAAACTGATGAGCTGCAGGTGGCGGCGGAGGGCGGGGGGGGCGATGTTAGGTGATGGTTAAAGGAAGCAAAGTCAATTATCAGCGCACTCTGCAGGAAAGTTCTTTGCTGTTCGGCTCATTTTCTAACAACTTTTCTTCATACACACTCGTCACAGCGTAAGAAAGCTCACGTGGTGAGGACCACATTTTCACCACATGACTTTTGTTTACAATTTCTGCAGCGCTGCAGTTTTGCCTTTGTGAAAGCAAACCGGACCAGTGGGAAAACAATTTAACCATTTATCATCCTCGCATTGGTTCCATTTAGGAACCGGCAATTTAGATGTGTACCGGCCCTTTAAGTATGAACCAGCCCTTTAAGTGTGAACGGCCCTTTAGGCTTGTTTTGTTTCTGTGAAAACTACTTATTTGAAGTTGTTGCAAGGTGTACTTTTAGTTTTCTCTTCTGATAGAGTTAGACTAGCAGTTTCACCCTGCTCCTACTTTTTGTGCTAAGCTAGGCTGAATAAGTCCTGGATTTATTTATTTATGTACTGGACACAGATTAAAATGATATCCATCTTCTCTGCCAGCACACAGTCTGAGTGTCGGTTCACATCCTTGTTTTTTCTGTCATCACAGTTTCCCCTGAAACTTGTTGATCCTGAATCAGTTTTATTGATCAGTTCATAAAATAGACATATTGCAAAAACCTCAAAGCACATTATCTTATCTGGAAGCAGATCAGAGGACAACAGCCTGAAACAAGAAGGATGCTGGACCTTCATATTATTGCTCCCACAGACACACACACACACACAGGAAGTGAAGTCTTCTCTGATAATAACAGGCCTCCACGACTCAGAAATGTGCAGCCAACTTCAATTATCCACATTTTCTTGAAGATAAAAGCCACAGATTCCTGCCTCTGTGTGTGTGTGTGTGTGTGTGTCACACACCACAGCTGAGTGGGCTTTGAAGAGCCGTGTAATGGCCTGTAATTACAGTTTGCAGACCTCCCCTACTCCTAAAAATGGCCGCCGCTGGCTGCATTAACAACCAGCCGCAAAGAAAACCCTGCAGCTCAGCTGCTGACGGAGACGTGAACCTCCAGCTCAGACAGCAGGAAAACTAACCTTCAGATACTCAAGGAAATAATACGAGACAAGTCCTTCAATTCACGAGTAAGAGAAGTAACACCACAATGGGAAACACTCCAAGTCACTTTCCCTTCAGAGCTCTAAATTATTGATGCATTAAAATGTTTCAAATGAAACTGGAGACAATTTAGGAGAAAAACTAAATTGCTTTTTCACTCAAGGTTGATTTTTTCTGTTTGTTCTGTTAAAAACGTGGATTTTATTCTCAGAATCTGGTTTTCACCAGCGTTGGGTTTTGAATCCGAATCTGTTTTTAATTCTTTATGTATAGGTTTCAACATCTGCTGGTAACTTACAGTATGTAAAAGTAAATCTCTCAGATCCAGTTGAGAGATGTGTTCAGCTCGTGATGTCTGGTAAAAAACAGATTTTAATGTTCACACCCTGAAAACGAGCAGCAGAGGATATGAAATGTTTCCTCAACATGTGTCTGACACTTTACAAACAGCAGCTTCTATCTGTCCAAATATTACATGAAGTAGAGCACTATTCGTCCGTCTCGGCCTCAACATTAAACTTCAAAGTTCCTTCTTGACCTTGCCAATTTAACGGGCTGATGAAGACGGTGTGATGCAGTAGAAAGCACCTGAACAAGTGAGTCTTCTGCGTGTGTGTGTGTGTTCTGTTTCCTGTTTGCAGGTTTCAGAAAGCCACATGAGATTATACCACCAGAAGAAAATCTCCCCTCGGTGACGAACACGAACACGAACGCGAAATGAAAAGTGTTGTTTGTTCGGACCAGAGGAAACAGGAAGTATGTGTTATCCGGCTCTGCCGGCATATTTCTGTGTGTGTGTGTGTGTGTGTGTGTGTGTGTGTGTGTGTGTGTGTGTGTGTGTGTGTCGTTGCCCGTGTTGTGTTCAGGTTCTTCGCCCCCTCATACATTTTACAACAGAAACAGGGATTTGAAATGCACATAATTCCCTTTTTTGGATCAGAGCAGAACTAAAGAAGCTGACGGAGCGTAGCAGCAGCCCCCGCTCTGAGGTGCACCTCCCGAATCCCCCGAGCCCGACCAGGTCGTCATGGCCACCCAGCCGCCGCCTCCCTCCCCTCGGCTCGTTATCTAACCCCCCCTCCCACTGCAGCCCTGACTCCAGGAGAGACGCACGTCAATACTTCATCTTCTGTCTGCTGCTCTGAGCCCTTCAACTCTCCACATCTTTAACCCGTTCAGCGCCGCCGCACTCTTTCTGTTGCTGCTGCTTTCATTCACTCGCTAAAGATCAAATAATAATCAGGATTAGTGACCAAACAAGCCCACAGTTACACATTAACTATATGTGGTAGTTAGAAATCAGCCCCCCAAGACCCCCATCCTGCAGCACGTCGGGACCTCAGCCACCAGAGATTTTAATAATTAAGTAATCCATCAATTATTTCTCCAAATCCAGGCAAACGTGCTTTTTATAGAAAAGATCAATCGTGCGATGGTTAAAGATGATCTCTTCCGAAGCTCACAGCTTTACGTTTCTACTGTTTCTGATCATCGACGGCAACAAATCTTCAAATATAAACACAACAGTACTTTTGTAAAATGATCGGAAACAAAGTGCAGAAACTTTAATCAATGGAACTGTTGACGGAGTCGGTTGGGAGTTATTTTATTGTGTCGGGGAACTTCCTGTGCTGCTTCCTGTGCGACGGCGTTTTTGCGTCCAGCTGTCGGCTCCCGTTGTTATTATGTGTAACGTCACTAAATATAAAAGCCTTGTATGTGTCTGTTCCGTCTCATTTGTTGTAACGACAGAAACACTCTCCAGTTGTGAAGTGTTACACTTGACCTCACACTAATACACATATATTAGTGTTATTAGTGGAGTCAGACTGTGATACAAACATTTACAATAACTGCAGCGTCCAGAAGTCCAGAAGTCAACATGTCGTGGAAAATATCATAAGATAAAATGATATGTGTGTACTGCATTACAGACGAGGCTTTGCAGTTTCTGCACCACCTTCCCTGGGTGTTATCTGAGCTTTCTCTCCAGGAACCTTTGACAGACGGAGACGGAGACGGACTGCAGCGATGTCGTGCAGAAGCCAACAATACAAAAACATTCTCCCTTTAAACTACTTTACAAATACAGAATCTATTGTACTGCTCAGCTAAGGACAATATTCATGCAGCTGGAAAAAAAAGGGACAAAAGGTTTCATGTCACTCTCTCTCTCTCTCACACACTCACACTCACACTCACACACACACACACACACACACACAGTGTGAGGTTTTTATTTCACAGTGAAACCATCTCAAGGTCTGCGGTGGCGTATTGATCTGGTTTTCTAAAAGCGTAGAATTTATCCTCTGCAGAGATGTGAAACAGGAGAGGGAGGCGGCGTGACATTCATGTGAAATACCGCCATCAGAGATGCATGATGGGACTTCAAATCCCCGACCACGCTCACAGACACACATGTTCCACTTCTCTGTGTAGTTTGGATAGAAAAATATGAGTTCTTTGTGGTGAACAGCTGGTGAATCCTAAAGTTCTCTTGAACCTCCCTGAAGCTTCAAAGCTGCACATCAGTATCTTCTTGTTCCAGCTCTCCAGTGAAGCTACGAGTCGCCATGTTGGACTGCTTCTTTAGAACACCTTTTTATATTACAGAAATATACTCGTCACAGCGGCTCTTAAAACGCTCAATGAGAACATTCTCCTTTCGTCTTCATGTAGCTGCTGCTTCCTGCTGCGCTGTTTAATCACTGCATCTGAGTAACAGTCTGATTCCACCTGCCAGCACACACACACACACACACACACACTCACACACACACACACATTGAATTAATTGCTTGTTTAGCACTTCCTGTTATTTAAAAGGTATAATCTGGAATATTTCTGTATTATAAAGTCTCAAACACTCTCCCTGTGTTGTATATGTAGTGAGACAGAGAGATGTGTAATGTCCCTGAAGGTAACGTTTCCTCTCTCTCCTGTCATGGTGTCATCAGTCCTGTGTTGTATATGTAGTGAGACAGAGAAATGTGTAATGTCCCTGAAGGTAACGTTTCCTCTCTCACCTGTCATGGTGTCATCAGTCCTGTGTTGTATATGTAGTGAGACATAGAAATGTGTAATCTCCCTGAAGGTAACGTTTCCTCTCTCTCCTGTCATGGTGTCATCAGTCCTGTGTTGTATATGTAGTGAGACATAGAAATGTGTAATCTCCCTGAAGGTAACGTTTCCTCTCTCTCCTGTCATGGTGTCATCAGTACTGTGTTGTATATGTAGTGAGACAGAGACATGTGTAATGTTCCTGAAGGTAACGTTTCCTCTCTCTCCTGTCATGGTGTCATCAGTCCTGTGTTGTATATGTAGTGAGACAGAGACATGTGTAATGTCCCTGAAGGTAACGTCTCCTCTCTCTCCTGTCATGGTGTCATCAGTCCTGTGTTGTATATGTAGTGAGACAGAGAGATGTGTAATGTTCCTGAAGGTAACGTTTCCTCTCTCCTGTCATGGTGTCATCAGTCCTGTGTTGTATATGTAGTGAGACAGAGAGATGTGTAATGTCCCTGAAGGTAACATTTCCTCTCTCTCCTGTCATGGTGTCATCAGTCCTGTGTTGTATATGTAGTGAGACAGAGACATGTGTAATGTTCCTGAAGGTAACGTTTCCTCTCTCTCCTGTCATGGTGTCATCAGTCCTGTGTTGTACATGTAGTGAGACAGAGACATGTGTAATGTTCCTGAAGGTAACGTTTCCTCTCTCCTGTCATGGTGTCATCAGTCCTGTGTTGTATATGTAGTGAGACAGAGACATGTGTAATGTCCCTGAAGGTAACGTTTCCTCTCTCTCCTGTCATGGTGTCATCAGTCCTGTGTTGTATATGTAGTGACACAGAGACATGTGTAATGTCCCTGAAGGTAACGTTTCCTCTCTCTCCTGTCATGGTGTCATCAGTCCTGTGTTGTATATGTAGTGAGACAGAGACATGTGTAATGTCCCTGAAGATAACGTTTCCTCTCTCTCCTGTCATGGTGTCATCAGTGCTGTGTTGTATATGTAGTGAGACAGAGAAATGTGTAATGTCCCTGAAGGTAACGTTTCCTCTCTCCTGTCATGGTGTCATCAGTCCTGTGTTGTATATGTAGTGAGACAGAGAAATGTGTAATGTTCCTGAAGGTAACGTTTCCTCTCTCTCCTGTCATGGTGTCATCAGTCCTGTGTTGTATATGTAGTGAGACAGAGACATGTGTAATGTCCCTGAAGGTAACGTTTCCTCTCTCCTGTCATGGTGTCATCAGTCCTGTGTTGTATATGTAGTGAGACAGACATGTGTAATGTTCCTGAAGGTAACGTTTCCTCTCTCTCCTGTCATGGTGTCATCAGTCCTGTGTTGTATATGTAGTGAGACAGAGACATGTGTAATGTCCCTGAAGGTAACTTTTCCTCTCTCCTGTCATGGTGTCATCAGTCCTGTGTTGTATATGTAGTGAGACAGAGACATGTGTAATGTTCCTGAAGGTAACGTTTCCTCTCTCTCTCCTGTCATGGTGTCGTCAGTCCTGTGTTGTATATGTAGTGAGACAGAGAAATGTGTAATGTCCCTGAAGGTAACGTTTCCTCTCTCCTGTCATGGTGTCATCAGTCCTGTGTTGTATATGTAGTGAGACAGAGAAATGTGTAATGTCCCTGAAGGTAACGTTTCCTCTCTCTCCTGTCATGGTGTCATCAGTCCTGTGTTGTATATGTAGTGAGACAGAGACATGTGTAATGTCCCTGAAGGTAACGTTTCCTCTCTCTCATGTCATGGTGTCATCAGTCCTGTGTTGTATATGTAGTGAGACAGAGACATGTGTAATGTCCCTGAAGGTAACGTTTCCTCTCTCCTGTCATGGTGTCATCAGTCCTGTGTTGAATATGTAGTGAGACAGAGACATGTGTAATGTTCCTGAAGGTAACGTTTCCTCTCTCCTGTCATGGTGTCATCAGTCCTGTGTTGTATATGTAGTGAGACAGAGACATGTGTAATGTCCCTGAAGGTAACGTTTCCTCTCTCTCCTGTCATGGCGTCGTCTCCTCTTTGAGCAGCGTCAGCGTTGTGTTTGTAACCAGAAGCTTCATAAACTGTTTCTCCAGTTTTAAGACACTTTCTACATCCTGGTGTTTTTAACTCTGTATTTGAAGGATGAAGGATTTTAGTCCTGAACGTCTGGATCTTAAGTTCTCAGATAAACAAGTTGAACAAATGTTAGCGGCAGCCGAACAGCGTGCAGGAGAAACTCAGATGTTTAACCTTTGAATCAGAGACAGGAGAACTCCCATGATGCACCGCTGCTGCACCACCACACCAAACTTTACAAAATCCAAAAAAGACTTGCAACTGAACTTGGACTTCAACACCAACGTCTCCTGAAGTCCAAACTATTTTCTTTAAAAAGTCGGCCACATATGAATTAATGTCGTAACTCTCTAATTTATTCAATCTCTGCAAGTCATCACTTAATTCACAGATCCACTTTGTTTGAGCGTCACGCTGCAGGAGAGAACTGAGATCATTTAGTTTAGTCTGCGGTGATCGCAGTATGCAAAATGTCAAAGAGTCAAAAATGGCTAAGAATTGTGACTTGTTTAGGAAAAACTAGAAGTTTAGGACTTGAGTGCGAAGACTTAATTAACTGTTAACTGGGTGGCGGCTTGTAAACATCTGAGTAACTATATTAGCATTTCTTTAATATACTGCGCTGTACAAAGATGCATTAAGTGTCTCATCATATTTGAAACTCTCCGAGAGAAACTGACCGAATGTTTCCTATAACATCTTTGTTTTCTTAAACCCTTAAAATGCAGAAGATCTTTGTGGATTAAAGTCTCCACTCAACCACAGATGTTATTTATAAGACAGTGTTGATCACATGAAATCATTTCCAGGATAACTGATGTGTGTGAGGTCTGTGCAGACTAATGAAGACTGAACGTTTGTTCCTGGATCTATTTTAAAGCTCCTGACCGCAGCAGCTGGAGGAGTTCCTGTGTGAAGAGCTTTTCTCTGTTCTGCTCTGCTGCGTGAATAAAACATGAATCCCTGACCACCGCGCTGCTCCACAACGCAGGGTTGACGTCCTTCAGCGGGAATATTTCTGCATTTCTATATTCAGTTTGGGATTTTAGTTTTTCATCCATCACAGCCTTCAGTGAGTTCACTCCACTCAGAGAAACGTATACGTGCTGCCCACTCTGTTACAGGGGATGACCTGCAGGTGTAAGGGTCCTTTTATTAGCCCTTTAAAAGTACCTTTAAATGTCTCTTTATTCGCTGATTTAAAGGATCTTTTATGCCTTTAAATGTATTTCTATTAGCTGATGTTTTAAACGTCTTGCTGACGCTGAGCACTTTATTTCTAACTTCATGTGTTTCTTGTCTTCATTCAGTTTTTAATGTTAAGATGTTTGAGTCCTTTATGAAAGTTACAAATAAATAAAAATATTATTACTACGTGCAGTCAATGCGATATCATTTATCTATGAATAATACTGAGAAAATAAAAATGTAAGTATCTGCGGCTGTCACAGAACTGTAATAAGTAATAAATATAAATTCACCTGCCAGACTTCAAATGTTAGATCTTTACACTTTTGCAGCATGTTGCATCAAACAAACTGCTTCACCCTCCGCAGCACCGCGATGGACGGATGGTGATGCAATGTGGCTCAGACATTAACAGACAGACTCAGTGACTCATCCCACTGTGGTTTTCAATATCCACATAAAATAATAGCAAATAAAATTGATTTTGTCAAAACAAATGCCTTAAAAGATCT
The DNA here is from genome assembly GCF_900634415.1 of Cottoperca gobio. Taxonomy (NCBI): domain Eukaryota; kingdom Metazoa; phylum Chordata; class Actinopteri; order Perciformes; family Bovichtidae; genus Cottoperca; species Cottoperca gobio. The sequence goes on along the minus strand of NC_041371.1, from coordinate 779,520 downwards.
CTGCACATTTAAATGTGTGACAGATGCATCGTTTATTCATTCATTATATTTAAGTCGAAACATCGTAGATAAAAGAAGAAACCTTCACCTTTACTTTACTTTAGATCCTGATTCAATAAAGTTGCTATTAATCATCGATAATCATTTTGCACAGAGTGAGCAGATGCTGCAGAAGGACCTGCTGTCTGATCAGCCGCCGCCGCCTCCTCCTCCTCCTCCTCCTCCCCCCCCCAGGCCCCGACAGACTCGTTTGGCTCCATCAGCTGTTGCAGCAGAACAATGTTCACCTGAGAAGATACTCTTTGATGTTTTATTCATGTGGAGCAGATCACAGGACGGAGACTCCTTCCAGGTTCATCCTGCAGACGCAGAGCAGGAAGTAATTGACCTCCAGGGACGTCTCTCTCTGACGAGTCGAGTCACTCGGGCCGGTTTGTTACTAACAAGACAATTAAGCCTCATATCTGCTGAACTGTGTGCTGTTCGTACGGTCACAGGGATCCCACGCCTCCTGGAAACACTGCGCTGCTTACTGGATGCCCACTAAATGATCATCAACTACTCACATCGTGTATTCTTTCATTCTGCAAAGCTCCACTGTGAACCAAGAGTCCACAACGAGTAAAGTCTTTAAGTATTTTCACTAAAGCGTTACTACCTTCAGCAGTGACAGTCCTGTAACAGTAACAGTGTGTGAAGCTGTGATTATTCTGCAGCACTTCTCACAGAGCTCTGCTGTTGAACGCAGCCTGTTTACCTTCTCCTTCTCTTCTTCGCCCTCTTTTCAGTTTGCAGTGGAACAGGACAGGAGTCCTCCCTGCTGCTCTGTCACCTCACGGTTTGATGCAGCCGAACTCAACACAAAGGTGTTCTCGTCTACAGGACGAGGCGACTACAGGGGGGCGGTCCGATGCTCCTCGTTAGACACGTTTCCTCCAGGCGGCCGCATCCAGAGCACACGTTCTGTCCTCATTGGAAGTAACACATTGATACAGCCGCGCCGCGGTCCTGAAGCTCAGCGTGGACGAATGTGTGTTTGTCGTTCTACGCGAGTTAAAATAAGACGTGATGAGTTTAGGTTTCAGAATGACACGAGCAAAATATAAGTTGTATTTGTGTTATATAAATAATTAAAGTCAGTGCTCTGCTTTCGGCTTACTGCATTCTGTCATTACAACAAAAGGAAATTATTTCTGACATTCTTTTATTGAACAAATTAATAATTTAACTGAACGTAAAAGGCACCAATAAAATAAATGATTCTTATATTAGTTACATTTTTAAATCTTCAAAGTAAGTGAAATGCTTCAACATCGCAGTGTTGTGCGACTTATCTCACGGCTCTGCTCTGGTGTTACTCACAACATTTTATATAAAAATGGTGCACTTGTAAAAAAACAAAAGCAGGAGAAATAAAGAGAGACGTCCTCAAAG
>NC_041371.1:693086-773086 GCF_900634415.1 Cottoperca gobio | reverse complement strand
ATATTTAATTATTTGCTTTGATTTAAAACAAATTGGCATTAGTAGTTTTAACGACATATAAGCTGCTCACATCTCGTGTTAGGAAGCTAAACAGCTCATAATTCCCTCTAATAAATTTATTAAACATTTCCTTCAAACAACCGCATTTATTCAAGTTTCTCACCAATAACTACATTTTACAAGATTACATTTGAACACATCATGATAACGTTATAATTCCCCTTCGCCTAATACTAGTTTTTACTGAATAGAGCTTGAACGCATCATAATGTTTTTTTAAAGAGAGCCTCACTCTGGCTGCGTTAAGATAACGTTAGCTCGCCTGAGAGTTCAACTAAGATTTGTTGTTCCATGTGGTAAAGCTCGGCAGCACAACTTTATTTCATATGATGGCTGCGTAGTTAACCCGCAGTTCATACGTTACTCAGAACGACCACGCCCTTATTATGCAAAACTTTAAACCTTTATATAGGTTATAAAGTCGTCAAAACTGTTTTACAGGTTGTAAACACGTTTATTTCCACGGCTGTGCGTTGTGAAGAACCTGCCGATACAATATGTATTAAAAACATACGGCACACATCAGGTTCATAAATACACACATCGTATACGCATCGCGAGTGTATTGTTATGCAGTTCGACTCTGGCGCAGGGAAGACAGACTCCAACAGAAACAATACAAGTGACCATATAAAATAACTGAATGTAAATTCATTTAATGGCTCTTGCTGTAAAGACCATAACTGGTATAAAAATGGGGTTTTATAGAATAACTTGTATGTTTCCCTTGATAATTATCGCTGTGAGTTCCCCGGCTGCAGGCTGTGCACTGACCTGCTCCGTCTGTGATGTTCCTGCAGTAAATCTGTATTGTTTTGGTGAAGTGCTGCTTTCTACTGTGCAAAGCTCTTCAGTGAGAGTCTGCACCCGGAGCCAACAGGGACTGAGAGGGGCTTTTGTCCTCCTCCAGGCGTTTCTCACAGACTGTTTATGAGCCTCATGGACGCCGCTGTCAGGATGCCACAAGCTCGCAACAACCCCCGAAATCTGTCACAACCTCCCACTGTTCCCGAAATACAAAGAGTCATTCAACGTCACAGCAGGAACAATACATTTAAAACCTTAATTATAACACTGATGCATTTTGTTTAACGCAGAGAGGCCGTTCTTATTCTTTTTAACCGTCTGTCAGGAGAGTTTCCTCCTGCCTCAGTGTTTGACCTCATCCTAACAAAGCTCACCACCAACATTGGTAGCGATGGTCTCACCCTGGTACTGATTCTGAAGCGCCGTCACAAGACCGGCTGTTCGGAGAGATTTAAAAGCTGCAGTTTGACGCGAGACATCGCCGTCTCCTCTGGAAGACAAAAGAGAGATTTAGCTCTCAGACGCTCCAGACTGAAACTCTCCCGCTGTGGTCGCCTGCTGCTGGAGAAATAAAAACCTCAGCGAAAGAAGCTGAATTACAGAGATAAACAAGCGGCGAGACGCAGACCACAAACAAGACGGAGATCCAGTGAAGAAAGCGGCAACCGCGGAGTGTTTGTGAGGAGACGAGTCACCTTTGTCATGAAAACTGTCCGTTTTAAAGACCGCAGTGTGCTTTTGCTCAGCATTAGCATTAGCATCAGCTTAGCATAAAGCTTGGACAAAGAAGGAAACGGGTTTGACTCCCGATTTGTCGTGAGGTGCTCTACAGTCACTGTCTGCATGTCAGAGACACTTAAACATGTATTTGTATTGTTTCATTTGTAATGATATTGCAGCAGGTTTATATTATAATAGTGTATTATAAGATGCTAACGTTCTGCTTATATTTGCTATTATTCTGTATTTCTGTGCTAGAATAGAGAAACATATATTTGTGTTATTTATAGCTGTAAGTCTGCAGATTCTGGAAACAAGCTATTGAGCGTGTGATATCGTGTTATTATAATGTGTCATATCTTCAAATAAACCTTCAGTCAGCGTCCTCCTGAGGTTTCACAAGAAAGCTGGATTTACTCCAGAGTCAAAACCTTTCAGACTTTTTAAATTATATGTTAAAGTTTACAGTCCGCCTCCGGGCACGGTTTCCCACGTAAAAAGTAAAAAAGCACATCTACTCTTCTTCCCTCATTGAGAAATTCTGGCGCCAAGCCTCCCCCTGACCACTGCTAGGTTGCGATGGCGGCGAAGAGCTCAGGAGCGATAAATTTCGGCGCCTGGTTTATTTTCTCTGTGAGAGGAAACATCGGAGAAATGTAGCCAAACATGTTGTATACGAGAACGCGTATAATAGAAAGTGTCGCTAGCATCTTTTATTTGTTTACGTTAGCTTGTAACTGGTAGTGCCTGACACTGGTTGTGAAATATGAAATAATATCTTGTGGGATGTTTCGGTGTTTACGTCCAAAACTGCACACAAAACTTTCACTATGCTAATGCTATCTCTGGCTAACAAGTCCGCTCTGTGCAGGTCTCAGGTTTCTCTGCCGATGTTTTGTTGAAGACTGCTTCCCTGTCGTCTAGGTCTCAGTATTTGCGTAATTGACAGCGATTTTTAATTTGTGATGTAAATAATCTAGCGAAGTTACGTGTGGATACAAGATTCTAGTCCGTGAAGTGAAGGTCACACATTTAAGGGGACATGGAGGAACTTCAAACATGTAAATATCATGACTGTCTCAAATCAATCTAAGCACGCCTGCCTCATTCCAGCACTCTCTGCACATCGCACGACTGTATACAAATGTTTTCTATATACAGATATTCCTTGTAAGTGTTCTCATTCTGAGACCAAGTGGACGTTTGCAGGTTTCTTTGGTTGTACAAAGCGAGACACTGGAAGAGCTTCAGATAATTGACTCAATGAAAAGAGTTGTGAGTTGCAGCTTTTAAATTATTGAGTGAATGAGAGATCTGTGTTTTATTAAATAGAAACCAACAGCACTCGCAACGTCCTTCACAGGATTTAAACTCCGTCAAACCTTCTTCATCATCTGGATCCCAAACTGTGAGCAACACAGAGACAGATTTATATGTGAGGAACTTTTCAAGCCCCCCCCTCTTGTTCTTCCTGCATTGAATGGATTCCCCCGAAGAATATGTGATGCGAGACTAATCTGGTCCCATTGCAATTCTGGGCACAGCTGAGGACACCGGACCCCGGTCCCTCTCAGCAGGTGATTTGCACTTGATGCATTTTAATTGGTGTACAAAGAGATGCAGAGCTGTGTGTCTGCAGCTCCTGAAGCAGCGAGGTAACAGGAGCCTTCAGACACCGCTGTGGGCTCAGAGATGCACATGAGGCGACCCCAGCCGACTCGGAGGCTCTTTGTCCGCCCCAGATCAATGGGAGGGGAAGCTAACCCTGAGCGCTGCGGCGGCTAATGGCTTCACAACAAACCCTGCAGAGAATATGAACTCCTGAGGCTCGCAGTGACAAAAGGCTGAGCAGAATAAAAGAAGCTGCAGACACGAAGCACACCACAGTGAGGATGATGTATGACGGCCGCCAAATTAAAACGCAGCAGAGCTGAATTATGAATCATCTCATGCCATGAAAATATGGCTTCAATCAATTCCTGCAGAATAAATAAATGTATGATTCAGCCTCCGCGGTTGTTTTGTCATGAAGAATTCATCACCATCAGCAAGAAGCTGCTCTTTATCCCGAGGCTAATAACAAGAGTGACGCGGGACACAGGGGGGATGGCCGAGTGGTCTAGTGGTTTGGCTTCCAAATACAACACCAGAGGGTTGTGAGTTCAACACCAGAGCTACACCATTCACCCTGAGCTGCTCAGAGAGACTGTCCCTGTAGTTAGTTCACTGTCTCTGTAGTTAGTTCACTGTCTGTCCCTGTAGTGAGTTCACTGTCTGTCTCTGTAGTTAGTTCACTGTCTGTCCCTGTAGTTAATTCACTGTCTGTCCCTTTAGTGAGTTCACTGTCTGTCCCCGTAGTTAATTCACTGTCTGTCCCTGTAGTTAGTTCACTGTCTGTCTCTGTAGTTAGTTCACTGTCTGTCCCTGTAGTGAGTTCACTGTCTGTCTCTGTAGTTAGTTCACTGTCTGTCCCTGTAGTTAGTTCACTGTCTGTCCCTTTAGTGAGTTCACTGTCTGTCCCTGTAGTTAGTTCACTGTCTGTCTCTGTAGTTAGTTCACTGTCTGTCCCTGTAGTTAGTTCACTGTCTGTCCCTTTAGTGAGTTCACTGTCTGTCCCCGTAGTTAATTCACTGTCTGTCCCTGTAGTTAGTTCACTGTCTGTCTCTGTAGTTAGTTCACTGTCTGTCCCTGTAGTTAGTTCACTGTCTGTCTCTGTAGTTAGTTCACTGTCTGTCTCTGTAGTTAGTTCACTGTCTGTCTCTGTGGTGAGTTCACTGTCTGTCTCTGTAGTTAGTTCACTGTCTGTCTCTGTAGTTAGTTCACTGTCTGTCCCTGTAGTTAGTTCACTGTCTGTCTCTGTAGTGAGTTCACTGTCTGTCTCTGTAGTGAGTTCACTGTCTGTCCCTGTAGTGAGTTCACTGTCTGTCCCTGTAGTGAGTTCACTGTCTGTCTCTGTAGTGAGTTCACTGTCTGTCTCTGTAGTTAGTTCACTGTCTGTCCCTGTAGTTAGTTCACTGTCTGTCTCTGTGGTGAGTTCACTGTCTGTCTCTGTAGTTAGTTCACTGTCTGTCCCTGTAGTTAGTTCACTGTCTGTCTCTGTAGTGAGTTCACTGTCTGTCTCTGTAGTTAGTTCACTGTCTGTCTCTGTAGTTAGTTCACTGTCTGTCTCTGTGGTGAGTTCACTGTCTGTCTCTGTAGTTAGTTCACTGTCTGTCCCTGTAGTTAGTTCACTGTCTGTCTCTGTAGTTAGTTCACTGTCTGTCTTTGTAGTGAGTTCACTGTCTGTCTCTGTAGTGAGTTCACTGTCTGTCTTTGTAGTTAGTTCACTGTCTGTCCCTGTAGTGAGTTCACGGTCTGTCTCTGTAGTTAGTTCACTGTCTGTCCCTGTAGTTAGTTCACTGTCTGTCCCTGTAGTTAGTTCACTGTCTGTCCCTGTAGTGAGTTCACTGTCTGTCTCTGTAGTTAGTTCACTGTCTGTCCCTGTAGTTAGTTCACTGTCTGTCCCTTTAGTGAGTTCACTGTCTGTCCCCGTAGTTAATTCACTGTCTGTCCCTGTAGTTAGTTCACTGTCTGTCTCTGTAGTTAGTTCACTGTCTGTCCCTGTAGTTAGTTCACTGTCTGTCCCTTTAGTGAGTTCACTGTCTGTCCCCGTAGTTAATTCACTGTCTGTCCCTGTAGTGAGTTCACTGTCTGTCTATGTAGTGAGTTCACTGTCTGTCTCTGTAGTGAGTTCACTGTCTGTCTCTGTAGTTAGTTCACTGTCTGTCTTTGTAGTTAGTTCACTGTCTGTCCCTGTAGTGAGTTCACGGTCTGTCCCTGTAGTGAGTTCACTGTCTGTCTTTGTAGTTAGTTCACTGTCTGTCCCTGTAGTTAGTTCACTGTCTGTCCCTTTAGTGAGTTCACTGTCTGTCCCCGTAGTTAATTCACTGTCTGTCCCTGTAGTTAGTTCACTGTCTGTCTCTGTAGTTAGTTCACTGTCTGTCCCTGTAGTTAGTTCACTGTCTGTCTCTGTAGTTAGTTCACTGTCTGTCTCTGTAGTTAGTTCACTGTCTGTCTCTGTAGTTAGTTCACTGTCTGTCTCTGTAGTTAGTTCACTGTCTGTCTCTGTGGTGAGTTCACTGTCTGTCCCTGTAGTTAGTTCACTGTCTGTCTCTGTAGTGAGTTCACTGTCTGTCTCTGTAGTGAGTTCACTGTCTGTCTCTGTAGTGAGTTCACTGTCTGTCTCTGTAGTTAGTTCACTCTCTGTCCCTGTAGTTAGTTCACTGTCTGTCTCTGTAGTTAGTTCACTGTCTGTCCCTGTAGTTAGTTCACTGTCTGTCCCTGTAGTTAGTTCACTGTCTGTCCCTGTAGTTAGTTCACTGTCTGTCTCTGTAGTGAGTTCACTGTCTGTCTCTGTAGTTAGTTCACTGTCTGTCTCTGTAGTTAGTTCACTGTCTGTCTCTGTAGTTAGTTCACTGTCTGTCTCTGTAGTGAGTTCACTGTCTGTCCCTGTAGTTAGTTCACTGTCTGTCTCTGTAGTGAGTTCACTGTCTGTCTCTGTAGTTAGTTCACTGTCTGTCTCTGTAGTTAGTTCACTGTCTGTCCCTGTAGTGAGTTCACTGTCTGTCTCTGTAGTTAGTTCACTGTCTGTCCCTGTAGTTAGTTCACTGTCTGTCTCTGTAGTGAGTTCACTGTCTGTCTCTGTAGTTAGTTCACTGTCTGTCTCTGTAGTTAGTTCACTGTCTGTCTCTGTAGTTAGTTCACTGTCTGTCCCTGTAGTGAGTTCACTGTCTGTCCCTGTAGTGAGTTCACTGTCTGTCTCTGTAGTGAGTTCACTGTCTGTCTCTGTAGTTAGTTCACTGTCTGTCTCTGTAGTTAGTTCACTGTCTGTCTCTGTAGTTAGTTCACTGTCTGTCCCTGTAGTTAGGTCACTGTGAGTCTGGATAAGAGCGTCTGCTGAATGACCTGTCATGTAATGAAGACAGACTGCACAGTTACAGCCACTGTATATATTCATCAGATAAATGCTTGTGGCTGGATAGAGAGTCGTACACATGTACCGGGTGTATTTTAATGCATCTTGTCTGCAGAATGTGAAGCGTAGGGAAAACATCTGAGTTGGGAGAGTCAACGTATTATATACGACGTGACATTCATTCATTAAGCTTTTCCTTATCAAATTGGTCCTACAGTCATAATGTAACTTGTTCAGGAGAGAGCACTGCTGCGTGTATTACTTCTGTTTTAATTGTACGCTCAGTTGAAAATGAGGGAATGATAGATGTTTGTGCAGAAACAAACAAACCTGCATTAACATCCATCTGCAAACACAAACTCGTGATTTACAAGTCGCAGTCTGTTGGGTTTTTCCCACTCGGATGCTCGTAATTACGGTTTAAACGATAAGACGTGAACGCAGCGTGAGGTTAGGATCACGTTACGATAAGTGGAAACACATGCTGCATATTTAAGTGAGAATTATGTGTGAATCTGAAATAATTCACCGGTGAGTGACTTCTGAATGGCTTAATTAATGCATTGTAATATGTTGTGGTATTTTAATTGTTTCCTTCATGGTTTGAGGGTTTTAAGAGATTGATCCTATAATGTTAAAGCCACCTCTGCATTTAAACTTGAACATTAAACCTCTGTAAATGGTAAAAATGTGTTTTTAAGAGGAAAGATATTTGCGTAGTTATTGGATTATTTGTAGTCCCTTAAACTCATATTTATGTGGTTTTTGCAAGAGGATTTAATGGGATTTAAGTTAGAAAAGTCCATGAAAATGTGCTTTTTTTAATTATACTTTTGGACGGGACATTAATGCATTTAATAATGGATTATAATACAGAAATTCTAATGATTTTAAACATTGTTTGTTGGGTTTCAAGGGATTAAAACTCATGACAATTGGCCAAATAAAGCCAATTCGGCTCTTTGAAGGTACAAATGTTTATCTACAAATCACTTAAATGAAAGAATTATAATATATTGAATAAATATTTGAATGTTTATTGAATAATTATAATAAACTGAAAATTGAACGAAATTAATGATCGTTGATGCTCGATTATTTAAGACTACCACATTGTTTACTCATCACTACATGTTAAGGTGCTTCTTGGTTTAAGCGGTTTTAAAAAAATCACATTAAATCCCTCAGTATAAAAGTAAAGCTGCTTCAGGGTAAACGTTCTCTTTGTGATTTAACGGGAAGTTAATGGATTCATTCATGCACTATAATATAATAAGGCCTTTTTAATTGGCTTTCCATGTAGTTGAGGAGGATTTTAAGAAGAAAAGCCTGCAAGTAACACCATGAGTCTTAATTAAAAAGATATTTGAAGGTCCAACTGCTTTTTAAATATATTTTTGAGTGGATTACATTTTTATTTTTTTTCACAAAACAATACCATTGAAGCCAGGCTGTAATATGAACCATAATTAAAAGATTAAAGCCCTTTTAAAACATACAACACTTTTTTCTTCGTATGCATGATATATATATATATATATATATATATATATATATATATATATATATATATATATATATATATATATATATAATATATATATAATATATATATATAATAATATATATATATATATATCGATATATAGATAATTATATATAATGATATATATATATATATAATATATATATATATATATATATAATGAATATATATATATATATATATATATAATATATATATATATATATATATATATATATATATATGAATATATATATATATAATATATATATATATATATATATATATATATATATATATATATATATATATATATATTCATTATATATATATATATCATTATATATATTATATATATATATATATATATATATATATATGAATATATATATATGTGTATATCCCTCTTTGGAGAGATAACTGGTTTTTAATTTGGCGTTATCAGTTATTTGTCAGGATAACATTCTTCATATCGATGTCTCAGTTTTGATATTCAGAGTCAGCTGACAGGAAGTCGAAAGAACTGCAGTAAACTGACCGAAAAACACAAATTCACTTTCTGCTGTTGCTCAGACGCAGATTTGAGCCTCGAGACAGGAAACAGAAAGCTAAAAAAAAGGAAAAGTGTTGGACAGGAGCAGAATGTGAAGTCATGGTTTTGTGTGAAGGCTGATAAAAAAAACAAAAGATGTTCCCCTAATGCACAACATGCTGGAAATGCAGCGGTTTCCCACAATGCTTGGCTTGAAGTACGTGGCGTCTGATTAAATCGACCCCTAAAGATTGTTTACAGTAAGAGCCGCACTGCAATATATTTTAGTCTTTTAGCTCCTAGTTTTGGTTTTCACGGCACATTTCAAACTAAAAAGATATTTCCCCCACAAGCTGGTGGAGACCAAAAACAGAGCAACACTTATATATAAACAAACATAATATTATTCATGGCGGCTTCTTTTTAATCTGCAAGTACGTGTCATAATGAGGTTCAGACATTAAGCTCGACAAAAGTCGGACCTCGCTGTTCGAACACTCGATCCCGGTTCACAGGATGATGGAAAACTACAAATATTGGCAGATTTGTTTAGCTGCAGACAAACAGAATTAGTTCGTCTCCGTCTTACGTTCACTTCTCCGCAGCTGGTCCTCCGTGAACAACAGCAGGACTTAGTTTATTTACATTTCCTCAGAGACATACGATGAGCTCAGCAGCAGAAGAAGAATCACAAACTTCACAAGCAGCTCCAGAAGATGAAGTCAGAAAGAAGAAGCTGAAACTGTTTTTTAGAGGGGACTCACTGTGAATCCTGGTAAACAGATTTGTCCTTCATCTGCTTTATTAGACAAACTGGAGGCGAGCTGCAGTCAAAGTTCATTCTTCACTCAAGAGGCATTAATAAATAACTATTAGATATTTCCAGAGCTCGTCTAACAAGCGTCTCATTAAACTGATTTATTTGTCGTATCGATAGTGTCGTCAAATGCAAAATATAATAAGATAATAGGTTATTTATTATTCTAAATGTCACAGTAAGATGAATATTTTCTGACAAAACAAAACATTTCAAGTCGTCACATTGGACAATTAGTTTGACATTGTAAAGATTAAATAGTCAATTAATCAAAAATACAACTAATAGATTAATCAATAACAAAAATAATTATTCATATTTAAGTCGTAGTTATTTTATGATAGTAAACTTAAGATCAAACCTCGGTGAATTTCTGGTGAGATTCATAAATTTACTCGTAAGAGTAAAACATTATCGAAGTCATGTCCTTATATCGTACGATAAGTAATTAACGTAAAAGTTATCGCGGTCATGTCCATATCTATCGTACGATAAGGTGAAAGTTATTGAGTTTATTATTCACACAATAATAGAAACAAACATGAATTAACATTCTCTTTTGCAGATTTTCCAGAAATGTGGTTACAATTTGCTCTAAATGTGGAGCGACACGCAGCTGATGACGCAGCGTTTTATCAGCCGTGTTGGTTTTGACCCCTGATTGTGATTAATAAAGTATACGCAGTCGTCCCTGTGTTCACTGTCAGGACTCTGTGAGACAAATGAGCGTCACTGCTCTTCACATACAAAGTGATTCTGCCTCCTCACAGCTTGGAAACACACACTGCTGTTCAACCCGCCGCTAAATCAACAGCCGTGTATTTAGCATTTTGATGAGCCCTATTTCTTTAATCAGTCCTGAGAAACAGAGTCGCAGCAGCAGTGTGGAGGCAGAGCCGCTCTAAATGTGACAAATGAGGCCTCGGCAACTTCCCTGGCTTCATAAACCTGCCATCCACGCCTAATCTACAGAGCCATCCACGCATGCAGCATTACCTCGCATAATTGACAGCCCGCACATTAAACCAATGTCACAGAAATAACTTTCATTTCCTCAGCGAGGGGGTGGAGGTTGTCGCAAAATCTTAATTGTTCCTTCGGTTTAACGCCCAAACGTCCAGCAAGATTAATACATAAAACCGGACTAATGAGAGTCTGCAGAGAGACACACCGTCATATTTGTTTTATCTGTGGTTTTGTTTCACCTCGTATGTATGTGGGCGGCTGCCTCAGCGTGTGAATACATCCTGAAGATTAGGGTCATCAATCAAAAATCAATCTTGATGTTCAGTTTGGAGTCAACGCTTCTTAAACTAACAGCCAGCCACCAGGGGGCGATAGAGACGAAAACAGAGTGCAAAAGGAAAATGCCATGAATTCAGGTGAAGAAATGTGTGGTAATGTGTAATGTCCCTGAAGGTAACGTTTCCTCTCTCTCCTGTCACGGTGTCATCAGTCCTGTGTTGTATATGTAGTGAGACAGAGAGATGTGTAATGTCCCTGAAGGTAACGTTTCCTCTCACCTGTCATGGTGTCATCAGTCCTGTGTTGTATATGTAGTGAGACAGAGACATGTGTAATGTCCCTGAAGGTAACGTTTCCTCTCACCTGTCATGGTGTCATCAGTCCTGTGTTGTATATGTAGTGAGACAGAGAAATGTGTAATGTCCCTGAAGGTAATGTTTCCTCTCTCTCCTGTCATGGTGTCATCAGTCCTGTGTTGTATATGTAGTGAGACAGAGAAATGTGTAATGTCCCTGAAGGTAACGTTTCCTCTCTCTCCTGTCATGGTGTCGTCAGTCCTGTGTTGTATATGTAGTGAGACAGAGACATGTGTAATGTTCCTGAAGGTAACGTTTCCTCTCTCTCCTGTCATGGTGTCATCAGTCCTGTGTTGTATATGTAGTGAGACAGAGACATGTGTAATGTTCCTGAAGGTAACGTTTCCTCTCTCTCCTGTCATGGTGTCATCAGTCCTGTGTTGTATATGTAGTGAGACAGAGACATGTGTAATGTCCCTGAAGGTAACGTTTCCTCTCTCCTGTCATGGTGTCCTCAGTCCTGTGTTGTATATGTAGTGAGACAGAGACATGTGTAATGTTCCTGAAGGTAACGTTTCCTCTCTCTCCTGTCATGGTGTCATCAGACCTGTGTTGTATATGTAGTGAGACAGAGACATGTGTAATGTCCCTGAAGGTAACGTTTCCTCTCTCTCCTGTCATGGTGTCATCAGTCCTGTGTTGTATATGTAGTGAGACAGAGACATGTGTAATGTCCCTGAAGGTAACGTTTCCTCTCTCCTGTCATGGTGTCATCAGTCCTGTGTTGTATATGTAGTGAAACAGAGACTTGTGTAATGTCCCTGAAGGTAACGTTTCCTCTCTCTCTCCTGTCATGGTGTCATCAGACCTGTGTTGTATATGTAGTGAGACAGAGACATGTATAATGTCCCTGAAGGTAACGTTTCCTCTCTCCTGTCATGGTGTCATCAGTCCTGTGTTGTATATGTAGTGAAACAGAGACTTGTGTAATGTCCCTGAAGGTAACGTTTCCTCTCTCTCTCCTGTCATGGTGTCATCAGTCCTGTGTTGTATATGTAGTGAGACAGAGAAATGTGTAATGTTCCTGAAGGTAACGTTTCCTCTCTCTCTCCTGTCATGGTGTCATCAGTCCTGTGTTGTATATGTAGTGAGACAGAGAAATGTGTAATGTTCCTGAAGGTAACGTTTCCTCTCTCCTGTCATGGTGTCATCAGTCCTGTGTTGTATATGTAGTGAGACAGAGACATGTGTAATGTCCCTGAAGGTAACGTTTCCTCTCTCTCCTGTCATGGTGTCATCAGTCCTGTGTTGTATATGTAGTGAAACAGAGACTTGTGTAATGTCCCTGAAGGTAACGTTTCCTCTCTCTCTCCTGTCATGGTGTCATCAGTCCTGTGTTGTATATGTAGTGAAACAGAGACTTGTGTAATGTCCTGAAGGTAACGTTTCCTCTCTCTCTCCTGTCATGGTGTCATCAGTCCTGTGTTGTATATGTAGTGAAACAGAGACTTGTGTAATGTCCCTGAAGGTAACGTTTCCTCTCTCTCCTGTCATGGTGTCATCAGTCCTGTGTTATATGTAGTGAGACAGAGACATGTGTAATGTTCCTGAAGGTAACGTTCAAATTTTTTTTATTTAACGATAATCAAAAACAGGTATCATCCATTTAGAAAGTAATTAGTTATATATATTATGTTAAGTAATAGTTCATTCTCTGCTTCTTCTTTATAAAGTGGATTGTTTTGTGAAACAAGGCATTTAAAGACGTTATGTTGGATCTGATCGTTTTATTTATATCTTTAATTTAGAGAGAAACTTTAAGAAACTTATTTTGTTCACCAAAAGTAGACAAAACGTAATTCATACTCTTAAACCGACTACTTATATTTATTAGTATTGTGTCATAACGACTTACAGGAAAGGGATGATATTCTGTATCCGACTCTGACCTTTGACCCCTGAGCTTACAGTGACGGAGAAAACAGGAAGTCGGGCTTCAGGCTGCTGCGGAAATGAATCTGAAGAGAGTAACATCACAGAGGTGGACGAATCAGACGCTCACACCTGCGGTCGGGAGAACTTGATCTGAGGCCTCATTTGATGCGCAGCCGTTCAGGCTCGGATGGCGGCGCTGCAGGCCGGGGGGGGGTCGGTGGCGTGCAGAGCGTCAGGATCAGTTTACTGCGAGTCACTGCGGCGTCCGCTCGTCACAGAGGTGGAGACGAACATGAGAAGCACTTCTGTGGGTTTCTCATGTTACCGTTTTCTTTTTAACTTTCACATGACGAGATGTTTTCAGAAGCTTCTCGACTTCCACACGAGCTGATGATGGGTTTAAAAAACGTATTTCTCCCGTCAGCAGGAAACTTTTAAATCTCTAAACCTTCGCTCACGTCTTTAGAGCTGCAGCAGATCCACCAAAAATATTTTTTCGGACATTTGAGACCAAAGTCTTTTCTGCAAGTTCTTGTTTTAATATTTAATGTATTCATCCACAAAGCCAGAATAACTTATAAAACATACAACATCATAAATGACCAAAAGGTCCACGTCTTAAAAGTCTCTTTAAAAAGCAGATGTCTTCATCAAAGTGCATCAAAATGATAATTAAATGTGAAACTTTATTGATATTCACACTTCTCCCTCAGCTGGATGTGAAACGCTGTGAAGCTTCAGTTTCACGACCAACAACAACAACAACAGACCGTTTCTAACCTCTGACCTCCTCGACTCCACGCCGCCTCTCATCCTGAAGCCTTAATTAAACTCCCCGAGCAGCAGCGTGCACAGCCAGCTGACACACACCTCCCATGGCCTTGTGAAAGACAATTAAAAGCGTCCGTCACCCTGAAGCGCTGCAGATAATTGGTTTGCTCTAAACTCTGATCGGTGGATAATTCCTCCTCCGCTGGAGAGAAAGTGGGAAACTGACAGAACTCGTCATACCTGCTCACTCACACTTCGTTTTTGAGTCAATTGAAACGCCGCAGGTCGGACGCCACTCGATTAAACTCCAAGAAGCGACGCGGCAGCCATCTTTAAAGATCATGCATCTGAAGCTGGGACTTGATGTTGATGCTTTAAAGGAGGAACTGAAGACATGAAGCTACAAAGTGTAATGTTTAACATCTTAGTTTAGCGTGTTCGCATGCTAACCGTTGCTAATTAGCACAAACGCTAGAGGTGAGATTCTGGATTCAGGACTTAGAGAAGCTCATTTCACGTCCGCTGTGCGCTAATAAAATGTTGTCAAACTGAGTAAAGTGTGTATAAAGTCTTTATATTTTTAAAAGGTTATATCAACTAAAAGCTATAATATATAAAACACACAAAGGCAAAGCGAAGACCAAAGGAAACATGTATTCATGCTAAACCTGCACAAATAAACACCTTTTATGAGAAAGTTCTACAAACAAAATAAAAGCTATTCCTCAAAAACTTACTAATTGCCATTTTTCAACATATCACATTATATATCACAATATATATATATATATATATATCACAATAATATATATATATATATTGTGATATATAATATATATATAGTATATCACAATATATAATATTGGATATATATATATATATATATATTGTGATATATATAATTTATATATATAAGATCAAACATATATATATATATATATATATATTATATATATATATATATATATCACAAATAATATATATATATGTGATATATATATAGATTGTGATATTATATAATATATATATATATTATATATTGGAATATATATATATTGTGATATATTATATATATATATTATATTATTATATCACAATAGAGATAGAGACTCAGAGAGAGAGTGGGGAGAGAGAGAGATATAGGATAGAGGTGGATGGGAAGAGAGATAGGATGAGTGGGCAAGAGAGGAGAGAGAGAGAGAGAGAGAGAGGGGGAGAGCGAGATAGATAAGACGGATAGATATATATACTCTAGGGTGCTATCGAAAGGAGAGATAGAGAGATAGCACAAGAGAGGAGAGTGATAGCCCAGAGAGAGTAGAGAAGAGAGAGGGGGAGAGAGAGAGAGAGGAGAGAGAGGGGGAGAGAGAGAGATGAGAGAGAGATAGAGACTAAGGGGGAGAGAGAAGAGAGGAGAGGAAGATAGAGAGAGAGGGATTATATAGAGATGAGAGGGTGATAGAGAGAGATAGATCACAAGAAGCGAGAGACAGAGGAGAGAGTATGAGAAAAGAGAGATGACGAGAGAGAGAGCGGAGAGAAGGGGGATGAGAGGAGAGAGATAGGAGAGAGAGAGAGAGGGGGAGAGAGAGAGAGAGGGGGGAGAGAAGAGAGGAGAGAGAGAGAGAGAGAGGCACAAGGAGAGAAGAAGAGATAGAGCAACAAGAGAGAGATTGATGAGAAGTGATAGAGAGAGATAGCACAATAGATAGATAGATAAGATTGGGATAGAGAGAGATGAGGGGGAGGGAGAGAGATATATATAGATATATATATTGTGATATATCTATATATATCATGGTGCTATAATATATATATATATATACTTTGTGGGTCGGAGATAAGAGAGAGGGGGAGGGGAAGGGAAGGAAGGAGATGGGGATAGGAGATAGCACAAGAGAGAGAGAGAGAGAGAGAGAGGGGGACAGAGAGAGAGAGAGAGAGAGAAGAGAGAGAGAGAGGGGGAGAGAGAGAGAGGAGAGGAGCGGGGGAGTAGAGAGGAGAGGAGAGAGAGAGAGAGAGAGAGAAGAGAGAGAGCACAAGAGATGAGAGAGAGAGAGAGCACACGAAGAGAGAGAGAGATAGAGAGGGGGGAGAAGAGAGAGAGAGAGCACAAGAGAGAGAGAGAGAGAGAGAGAGAGAGGGTGATGCGAGAGAGGAGAGAGAGAGAGAGGAGCAGGGGGAGAGAGAGGAGCGAGAGGACAAGAGAGAGAGAGAGAGAGAGAGAGAGAGAAAAGATGAGAGAGAGAAGAAGAGAGAGAGGGGAAGAGAGAGAGAGAGAGAGAGAGAGCAGAGAGACTAAGATTAGATATATAGAATGACACACATCTATAGATAGTAGAGAAATAACATCTAGATATCTAAGATATATGGATTAAATATATGATATATATATTGTGATATAATTCTATCTATAGATAGATAGAGATAGAGGAGAGAGAGAGAGATAGGTGAGATATATATACATATAGAGATAGATCTCTCCTGATATATATATATCACAATAGATATATAGATAAGAATATAGATATAGCTCTATATAGATATATTCATGTGAGATATATATTCAATATATATATATATATATATATATATATAATCTATCTTATCACTATCTATATATCTATCACTATTATATTATATATATATCTATCTTATATATATCTATATATATATATATATATATATATATTATATATATATCTCATATATATATATATATATATATATATATATATAATGCTTCATGAATCCATCGGGAGCAAAAAACTTACATTTCTTGAAGTAGAAACCAGAAGATAAGAATCTTCCATGACCTGATGGATATAACGTCAAACAGCTTCTACATTGTTAAATGTGCAATAACTCTGCGTGCAATATGTATTAATGAAGTGCAACAGTAAGTTGATGCGCTGCTCATTTTGTATTGATGCCACTTTTACTACTTCTGAATCTATCTGTGTAGTCGCTCTGTGCACGTGTTGAATGTTTAAAGAGCTTCGCTGTTTATCGTACGACTGCACAAAGACAATAAAAGCTTTGTGTTTTATGTCATGGAGGAAGTTCATCTTCTGACTCCCTGCTGCCATGATGACCACCACGGAGGGTTGGAAATCATATTTGTGTTCAAACTCCTGCCGTGATAAACTGCAAAATAAATGTTTTTACCAAGTGAAATACTTCTGAAACTGAAACGTTAAAGTCAGATTTCTAAAAGCCAAGAAAGTGAAATTAAATTCTCCTCGTGCGGCGGCGGCGGCGGCCTCTTCCGGAGAATTCTTGTGAAAAGTCACTTTCAAGAAGAAACATTTTCATTAGTTTGAAAATGTTTTAGGACTCAATGACAGAAATAAGTTGTGACGATCGATGATTCAAAGTTTTATCATCAGATCTCGATTTTGATTTGTAATAAAGTGCTAAAATATTCTGCGTAATATTTAGGAGTAATATCTCTGCACATCGATATTCTTTTTATACTTTGTCGTGTGAAACTTTCCTCTGACATTTCTGCACAAAACTACCACATCCACTCGTTTACATTCAGATATATTGTACATAGTATTGTCTTCTATTCTATATTTATGTTTCTCGTACATATTTGTTTTGTATTTTTCTTTGATTCTATATTTCTTGTACATATTTCTGAGTGTGTTTTTTATTATTTTGTCCATTTTATATTAATGTTTCTTGTAAATACTTTTATTGAATTATTTTATATTCTACATATTTTATATTAATATTATGTTTTTTGTACATATTTTTAAAGGATTTCTTTCATACTTTTATTGTATTTCTTCTGTTTTCATGTTTCTTGATTAGATCGTAAAAACATAATTTAACGACAACATCTGGCGTACAGGGAGAATCTGAAACAGACACAAACTGTTTTCATGAGCATAAAAAACTAATCCTGTGTCATCCGTCAAAAACATGATGAATGTTGTTTCTGCTGACACGATGTCGTTCATCGGCAGCTTCGTTTCTGCTGCATTATGAGGATTAAGCGCTCGTTAAACAGACTCAGCAATTCACTGGAGGTTTTCACGGATTAGAAACTAAATGAAAATAAAACAAGTTGCTTTTAGGTTTCATGAAGCATTTGCAGAATTGAAAAGCTTTTGTTAAAAAGTGTTTTATTTTAAGGCGTTTCTTCTTCTTAGTGTTTTCTGCTACGGACACTTTGTCTTCAGAAAACTCAATTAAAAAAGGTATTAAACATTTAAATCATCTTTCAATGAAGTTCATCGGGAGACAAATATCTCTAAATCACGACACAGAAAACGATCTGATAAATAAATACAAATATGCAATGCCTCCACCTCAGCTGCTGCTGCTGCTGCTGCTGAAACTGCTGCTGCTGCTGCTGCTGCTGCTGCTGAAACTGGAGACGTCTCATTCATTCATTTACCTGCTGATTTCCCAGCAGCCCGGGGGCTGCTCTCCAGAGCCCACCGCTGAATGACAACTCATTATTTGTGAGGGAGGCGGTTATATCTGTGAATCCCAGACAGGCCGACAAACAAAGAACTTTACATCCTGCAGCGATGCCTGAACCACGACACAGAACCCACAGAACCCACAGAACCCACAGAACCCACAGAACCCTGACGTGTCGGGGGAAAACTTTAAAGTCGCATTTGTGCAGAATTAGAGATAAAGAAATTAGAACATTTCCAATAACTCTGGAGCATTTCTGTCCAAAAGCAGAACACTGAAGGTGGAGCAGCACACTGAAGGTGGAGCAGCACACTGAGCTAGCAGCTAACATTAGCTAGCAGCTAACATTAGCTAGCAGCTCATTCATTTACCTGCTAACATTAGCTAGCAGCTAATGTTAGCCCTGACGTTTTCACAATTTTGGCCTGAACTTGGTTCCGAAGTATCGGTTCGCGTGACCTCTCCATCCGGCTCAACTTTAGGCCGTAATATCAACACGACTAAAAGGTTTTAAGCATCATGTTATCATCATTCTGCAACACAAAGCTGCACAACGTAACGCAGGTGAAGCCCATTTATGCTACACAAGAAACAAGTAAACAAAGTAGTGCAGCGACTGTTCCCGCGCTTAGCTTTAGCCACAAAACCTTCACAGCTGACAATCAGCAAACAGCTAAAATACTAAAAAACTGCTAAAATAGTAGAAATAAAGTATAATTATTATTAATATTGCAATAATATTTAACGTTCTAAAGGAAGCTGCAGAAACCCTGTTGTTCCACTTCTTATGTACTTTACAGAAAGAAGATAAGTCAGCTAACCGCTAGGCTAATTTACGCAGTGGCAAAGACCATAGGCTTCAGCTAACCGTGCTAACAGTGCTAACAGTGCTAACAGTGCGAGTCTGCACATGAACACGCAGAACACCAGCGTTGTCCTTAAAGTTAGTTTAGTTTCTGGCGACACGTCCAACATCTTTTTCACCATCTCTTGAATGTTCTGTCTGAAGCAGCGAGCGGTAAACACGACTGCTGTAACCGTCGTCTCCTCCCGGTGAGTAGCGGCGTGCTATGAACGCTTGATGTTTCTGCGGGGCTGTATTTCCCTTGTCTTTATGTTTTCTGAGCAACAGTTTTGAAAGCAATGATCTGGCGCCTCTGAACAGTGCAACACGCGGCGTGAGTTGGACTCTCTGCACTAAAGTAAATCAAGGTATTTGTTTTGTTTAGTGACTCGGAGCATTTTTATTTGCATTATTCTGCAGAGTCTCGGCATCAGGATCAAAGTCTGCAGGGAAACTCTGCGCAGACGATGTGAGCAGCACAAGAGAAGAAGAGCTTCATGAATAAAACATAAGGCGGCTCTTCCGAACACTCGTTTACACGACTGCTGCTTTTTCCTTTTTAATATTTAATAAAAGCTAAAGAGGAAGAACAACACAATAATGAATTTATGAATATTATTGTAATATTCATGCAGGATGCAAATAGTGTTGACAACTGTGAGAACATTAAAGCTCAAACTGACGTCTGTTTTTGGGAATATGACCAGTTTACATTTAATAATTCTAAAGCTACACATAGAACTTCTTATTCTTTTACACTTATTGTCCTTAAATGACTTTTTATTTATTTAAAATAAGTGCACAGCAGAGCAAATGTGTCTCATTTGTTATTGTTATTATTATTGTATTTTATCAGAAGCAAAACACTGAACATCTGCACGTTCTTCAGTCTCACGTCATTTATTGTTATTATTTCTTGACTTCTGTGTTTTCTCTGCTGTGATCAGCTTTAATATTGTTATTTAGGGGAATTATTGGAAATGACAGTGAAACTGATGATCGTTCAAACTGTTATTCACTATTCAGACTAAGTGATTCCCATTGTTGTCTTTAAAATCACAAACTTCTTCTGTGTTCTTGTATGTTATGTATTCCACTGTTACTTGTTGCTGTGGACTAAATGTAAAGCCTGTAAAGACTTTAGTAGGAACTTGTTGTTGAAAATGTTTTCCTGATACTTGTGTGACATCAGTGCCACTGCTGATGATATGCAGTAACACCGCACTAATCTCATAATAAACTCCCCGTATATATATATATATATATATATATATATATATATATATATATATATATATATATATATATATATATATAACACAGGTGATTAAAACGCCTCCCATGAGTCCCAACACTCCTAATATTGATGTTTCATCAAATCTCCCTCTGCTGTAAACTAATGATGGAGCACAAACAGTCCAATGAGGGCACGAGACATCTGATCGCATATTAAAGCCTCTATAATTAGCCTCGTGCGGCACCTTGTGAGACGCAAAGGTCACTATAAACTGAGCAGCAGCACACAGCCGCGCGAGGAAACAGCACTTCTATCAACATTATGTAAACGCTCGTGGAGAAAGGATGCGCACACGCGGCAGAGCACGCGGCAGTGTTCTTACCTGTGCAGTCCTTCCCTTTGCCTTTGCACTCCCCGCTCTGAGGGTAATAAGTCGCACGAGCCTCCGGCAGGTAGAGCAGCAGAGCCAGCAGGCACGCGGGCAGCAGGTACCGGAAAGCCCCGCCGGGACACCTCCCAGGGCCTGACACCATGATGCTGATCCAACCTCCACACACCGGAGCACAAATCACTCGCTTCAGGTGAAGAGGCGTGCAAACGTAATCCCTGTTTGAAGCACGCGCACACACACACGCGCGCACACACACACGCACACACCCCGGCTGCCTCACGCTGTGCCCCGCTGCAGAAAGGAGCAGAAGTCTGTGGTGAAGATAGAGGAATGTGCGGAGAGCTGCTTAAATTCCGCGTTCAGGAAGCCTCGGAGGCGGTCCGGGTTGTGCAGGGAGGAGGCGGCAGCATCCCCGCCATCCGTCCGTCCTCCGCAGCGACGCAGCTCCGCGGGTCTTTACGTGTCTAACAACGCAGTTGGACGGTCGTTCACGTCCGGATTCCCGGTCAGGGTGATTATCACGAGCCGCTCACGTGGCTGTTTGTCCGCGCGGTAGTGAAGCGGCTCACCGGCGGCGGAGCGGAGACGACGCGGTGCGTAAAGAGAGCAGCAGCTGCAGACACCACAACAAAGAGATCCGGACTGAGGAGAGGACAGACAGGCTGCTCACGTGACAGGAGGGTTGCAACACTCCCCTCCACCTCCACGCCCCTAACGCGCGCGCGCGCACGCACATCTTACACACAAACCCCACAGAAAGGTTTACTGCATCTTCACCACCCCACAAACACAATTAAATATCCAGTAACGCACAATGTTGGAGAAGCTGTGGGGAAAAGAATGCAAATCATTCAAAATGTTTACAAAATTAAACAGTCAGTTCAACCAAAATGTAATATTTTAGGTAAATAACCATCTGAAGAACAAATGGAAAGAATCACCTATAGAGTTAGAAATAAATCAATTAAATATGAGGATCATAATTAAGGATTCAGCCCTGAACAGTCCTTTTTAATATTGTGTATGTGTACAGATGTGTATATATATATATATATATATATATATATATATATATATATATATATATATATACACACACATATTGATATACACATGTGTATATATATATATATATATATATATATATATATATATATATATATATACACACATTGATATACACATGTATATATATATATATATATATCAATGTGTATATATATATATATATATATATATATACGTATACACATATACATACATACATATATATATGTATGTATGTATATGTGTATACGTGTATGTGTGTGTGTGTGTGTGTGTGTGTGTGTGTGTGTGTGTGTGTGACAGAGGAGTCTCCTGCTGGATGGTACAGAGTCTCCAGGTTTAAGGATCTTCTACATTAGACATTAGTTGGCAGGGTTAGGGTTGTTTTACAGCCTCTGAATGGAACATTTCTACTTTGCTTGTGGTTCATACAAAAGGTAGAAGTCTTGTGAAACTCGTAGAAAGGTTCCATCAGATCGATGCCATCAGGACTCCTGAGGACGGAACACGACTCATTAAACTCTCCGTGTTGACTGGATTAATATTTACACAGCTCAGATTCGCTCGCAGCTCCACGCGCTGGCACTCCACCAAGACGGACTAGTGGACTAATTTGGCACGCCACCTTCCATCCAGCTGCTGTTAGTGTGTCGTCTCTCCATCACAGGGTGGAGGCAGCGGCGGGCGGTGGATGTGATGCCTCTGCGGTGCTGTTGGACATGGTTGGTTTCACACCGGCGGCTCTAACAGCACTCCCGGGCGCTATCACCGCCTGCCAGACGGCAGAGTGGAGCGAGCCGGACTCTAAATCACTCACATGTTGCTGATTAGCTTCCTGGACGAGGTTAAAGACCTTCCAGAAGGTGCGCAGGACGAGAGGCCGCAGCAGAAATAAAGAAGTCCGCCTCTGATTTATTTCTCTTCTGGCTCTGACACTGAGCCAAAGATCAGACAGGCTGTTTCAAATCCCACACAGGGGGAGAAATTAATGACTAACCCTTATATTAAAGGGACAGTTCACCTCCAATTCAACAAAACATATTTCCCCCTCTTACCTGCAGAGTGGAGATATCTGCATAACAATACTCAACAGCATGCGATACAGAATAATACTTCAACTATCTTCGTCTCTGGGCTGTAACGGAAAAGGTTGTTGATGTTTTTTAAAATCATTTCCAGACTTTTATACGACTTAAGCTCCTGTGCTTTACATTCTGTAGACATAACACTTTGTTATTAGTGAATAAAGCTGGTTCTTTACGAGAGGAAAGCCTCTCCGCTGCTCCTTTAATGTCTCTAAAAGAAAAGAAAATGTTCAAGAGAATGTAAGATTCATTATCTTCTCTTGTTTGACTGATGATGTTTGTCCACTCAATATATTCAGACGTCTCATCTGAAGAAAGTAAAACATTAAACTAGTTACAGGACTTTGGCAGGCGGCTTGGATCCTAGTAAAGCTTTGGGGGTGAAACTAATGAAGTGCTGTTTTGTGGCGCAGAAAAAGATTTTGTCTTAATTTCTCACTAAGCTTCATCTGCTCCGGTCTCCTGTCAGATTATTCCTCCCACCATATGTCTGAAGAAGAGAATTACAGATTACTTGGCACCGACTCGATCACTTGTTCCTCAGCCCTTTAGTTTACGGGTCTCTGAATGATTCCCAGAAGGTTTCCTGAAAAACAATCATGTAATCTGGTGCTAATTATATACAAATGTGTACAAGCAGTTTTCAATATTGTACAATACAATAAAATTGAAATATTGTACTTTTAACTGCATTTGTTCTGACAGCTTTAAATAAAAATACTTCATATATCAATCACACAAATGTGTTCTTCAGACTCGACTTTTCCTCCAGGTTTTGCTCATCATTCATTTCAAATGTTTGTAATCATGTGACCAGAGTTCCTCCTCCATGTCTGAAATTATGTTTCCTCATCCACTAAAACACAACTCATTAGCTCTGCAGACGTCTGGGAAACAGTAAAGAATTACCAAAACTGTTTTCTCAAATTATAATTTTCTGTGTTAAAGTCTACAGACGGTTCTGTTTCCTGCATTAAGACACAGACTGTTGGTGGCCTGCTGTAATGGAGTGTAAATGGGGGTGGGGGGGCTCGGCCCTAAAAGGAAAGAGAGGGATGGCACATCAGCGATACCAATTCAATTAAGTCCCTTGATAGTTATCTCTAATTGGCTTACTGTGATTTTGTTGTGGATCTGAAGACACTGGAGGTCTGTCGTACAAGCAGGAAGTCTCTGTACGATTCTATACGATCAGGAAGTCTCTGTACGATACTATATGAGCAGGAAGTCTCTGTACGATACTATACGATCAGGAAGTCTCTGTACGATACTATATGAGCAGGAAGTCTCTGTACGATACTATATGAGCAGGAAGTCTCTGTACGATTCTATACGATCAGGAAGTCTCTGTACGATTCTATATGAGCAGGAAGTCTCTGTACGATACTATACGAGCAGGAAGTCTCTGTACGATTCTATATGAGCAGGAAGTCTCTGTACGATACTATACGAGCAGGAAGTCTCTGTACGATTCTATATGAGCAGGAAGTCTCTGTACGATACTATACGATCAGGAAGTCTCTGTACGATACTATACGATCAGGAAGTCTCCGTACAATTATATACAAGCAGGAAGTCTCTGTACGATACTATATGATCAGGAAGTCTCGGTACGATACTATATGATCAGGAAGTCTCGGTACGATACTATATGAGCAGGAAGTCTCGGTACGATACTATATGAGCAGGAAGTCTCCGTACGATACTATACGAGCAGGAAGTCTCTGTACGATACTATACGAGCAGGAAGTCTCGGTACGATACTATACGATCAGGAAGTCTCTGTACGATACTATATGAGCAGGAAGTCTCCGTACGATACTATACGATCAGGAAGTCTCTGTACGATACTATATGAGCAGGAAGTCTCCGTACGATACTATACGATCAGGAAGTCTCCGTACGATACTATATGAGCAGGAAGTCTCCGTACGATACTATACGATCAGGAAGTCTCCGTACGATACTATACGATCAGGAAGTCTCCGTACGATACTATATGAGCAGGAAGTCTCCGTACGATACTATACGATCAGGAAGTCTCTGTACGATACTATATGAGCAGGAAGTCTCCGTACGATACTATACGATCAGGAAGTCTCCGTACGATACTATATGAGCAGGAAGTCTCCGTACGATACTATACGATCAGGAAGTCTCCGTACGATACTATATGAGCAGGAATCAACCAAATGTGACTTTAATGCAGAATTAGTGAAATATTAACATATTAGTGAAATAAAGACCTCCACATGAGGCCGGTGTGTTACTTCTGATCCTCATCGTGGCGTGCAGACTTTAATTTCCTCCGCCATCTGCAGCACAAGCTCGTCTACAGGGGAGGGTCCCCCCCCCCCCCACCTCTGCTGCTGATAACACAGGAAGGATAATCCAATCCGTCCTGCAGGGCCGGAGAGAGGAGGGGAGGGGGTCGAGTTTAACCCTTCGCTAATCACCACACAAACCTTTTAATCTGTGAGTCCTCACCTGTCTGTCATGTCGAGCATTTTGGAGACTGAGCGAAAACACAACACTTACATCCTTCACTTCGTGTTCAACCAGCGTGAAGAAAAGGCCCAGATGTTAAACTATCAGATGAAGTGTCGACCACATTTAGAATATTCTGCCGTCAGACCTTTCAGACATGCACTGAGGCCTTCATGTCTATACTCTCGCCAATCAAAGACACCAGACTCCATTCAAAACTGCAGCACAAATACTTGTAATAATGTTTAGTAACGCGTACGGGTTTGTTGTTTGTTACGTTATTTAACGTAAAGTTAAAACAGGGGACTCCACGCTCTTCTGGGTGAAAGTCCTGTTTGACCCGCCCCCATCATGATACATTGATATTATAATATAATATCGATTATCATGTTTGTTTGTTGAACAGAAAAAGAAATAAGTGGAAGCATAGGAACAAACGAGGACATGTAATGTTTCGTCCGACCACGTCTGAAGCAAAAAGCAGCAACGAGAGCGATGCCATGAATCGAATACATCTTCAGACGCGGCTCAAAGACGCTCATCGTGTTGCACTCAGCTGTTTATACGAAAGCCTCTTTTCTCATGATCACTGTGTAAAGACAGTCGGGGTGTCGCTTTCCAAAAATGACAAAAACCTACATTTTCTCGAACAGCAAAACTAGTCAGGAAGTAAAAACAAACAAAAAGGGATTTTAAATGCAAACGATGCAGACATGACTCGTGGATAAAAACAGCTTCCGTTTCAGGGCCTCGTTCTCCTTTGACTCACATCAGAGCTTGAAAAAGAAAATGACTTTTCCCTCCATGTGGCACCGCGGCGCAGAGCTAATTGAAAGTTGAAAGCATAAATCGGTTCAAAAGAAGCAACGTCTCCCATCTGCAGAAAACCTGTCCGATCACAATACACCATGAATCTATCAAATATATAAATATATATATATATATATATATCTAAACACATATACATACATACATATATATATATATATATATATACATACATATATACTTACAGTGTATAATATATTACATTATGTTGAGGTTCTGCAGGATAAAGGAGGCCTGGAAGAGTCTCATTAGTTCACAGACATGTCCTGATTAAATTAACTTTTAATTTAAAACACTCACAAAGGGCAGCGACGGTCGAGCCTCTCGTCACGCTGTCAGTCTGCGTGTCTCGCTCTCTGATGGAGACCAGAGGGGTTGATGGGAATCTGTTCACCTCCATCGTCCACATCGTCCCATTAAATGGTATCGACAGCTGCTGACGCTCATCAGCTGCTCAAGGACTTCAGTGTGCGACGCTGGCTCTGAGGAAACAACAGCATGGGGGTAAAGACGAGTGAGGGCCAGACTGTGACTGACTCTATGAGATGAAATCAATGACCATTCAATTATCTTTACGATATTAAATACGTCAGTAAACTTGTGAATATCTGCAGCTTCTTTGTATCTTAACAACGACGGTTCCTAACAAGTGTCTAAATGAGACTAAACGTCGAACATTAGCCACCATTAGCCGCCATTAGTCATGTGACCATGCTGTAGTTAGCTTATAGCCTAGCGTTAGCTTTTTTACTTCTGGTGATTGAATTTATGTCTCAAAAGTCATAAAAGTATAAACTTACAATCTAAATTAAATCCCGCTGGCTTTCTGTTGAGGGAACCAGTGCGATGCTAACTCCCAGGTAGGCCTTCGGAGCAATGGCCTTCGGAGCAATGGCCTTCGGAGCAATGGCCTTCGGAGCAATGGCCTACAAAAGCTTGTTGTCGCACAACAAGCTTTCAGTCCATTTCCGGACTTCCTTGTTTGCGACTGCGCTGCTGAAGAGTTTTCTGATCTGACGCCACTTTCAGCAGGACCACAACGTTTGTCCGTGTCTTAAAAACACCACAAATGTGCTAAAACGTGACAACGTTAGCAAAGTTGTCGACTTGCTAGTTTTTGCTCATAAGTAATGTAACGATTACTTTTTCAATAGAAATGTTAGAAAATAGTGAAAAATGCCAAATCTCCGTTTCTCAAAGTCCAAGGTGATTTCTTTAAATGTCTCGTCAGGATTTTCACTTTAATGTGATATAAAACATATTTGAGACGCTGGAAGACATTTCAAATAAACGATTAATCGATTATCAAAATAATTATTGTTGTGTCAATTAATCGTTGCGGCTCTACTGACTGTTTTTAAGGATCGTTACCATCACAGCATCAGAGTGTCAGTTATCTCACTTATATTTGCAAAAGTGTGTTTAGTCTCTCATTCACTTCAATAGAAGTCCTTGTGAATAACAAATTCAAGGATGTGAGTAGATTCCGAGAATGGAAATATTCACGTGAATAACCAGAACCTCTAAATACCTTTGTGGAATCGTGTGAGTTTAACACCTTTCCTTTAAGGATTGGAAATGAAACTCGCAGCACACGAGCCTGAAGACTCTTAATGCCACATTTCACCGCAAGCTTCTGAATCACTGAGTTGAATAATTGTCTGAGCGTCAGACTCGTTTACATATTGAGTGCATTTCTTGAGAACACGGCAGGAAAAAATATTTCTTTTTAAAAACCCCAACATGCGTGGGCGGACAATTTCAGCTAAAAGCCATGGTGCTGTCTCCCACATGCATAATGACTGCTGTTCCTCTCAGCGTCTGAACAAATACTGAATATCTGAATAACAATGACGAGTAAGTGATACAGCAGCAACTCACCTGAACATCAGTCAGTGAAACAAGATCAGTGCGTCTGTCGGAGTTAAAGTGAACTGTTTTCAGAGTTTGGTCGGCTACGTCTTGTTAAACACAGAGAGTTTGTGTCGACTTTGTTTAGCAGCACAGAACTGAAGCGAGGATCATGTCCGTCCAAATCTGACCCACTGATTGAATCTGAACATAAAAGCTGAAGCCTACAGTCTCACTATCCCCGCTGTTACCTAAATACAATGAAAGCAATCAGGTACAACGTGTTAAACTTAGGACGTCACAGTAACAGACAGTTAGTAGTCGATACCATACCAGAGTAAAAACCAAATGAATCCCATGTACTTCAACAAACACTCATTATTACTGTTTGCATATGGCAGGTTATAACTCCATCTAATAACAGCTAACGCTAACTAGCTCTCCTGCTGATTTCAACACAGATTTGTAGAATGAAGCATCATCAGGGTAAACACAGGGGAAATGTTAGCATTGACTTGGTACTCAGTTCTTTTAAAAAGACAAAAGAAACTCGCAGTTTGTAAAATCTGTGGAGGAACAACCTTAGAGGGAAACTGCAGATTTGTATCGTTGCAATGTGGGTGTTGTGTGCAAATGAACGATGTTGTTCCCTCCCTGTTAACGGCGCTCACGAGCTCCCCGCCGGATTACACGCGTCACAACACCGACACAGATACAAAGCCGGTAGAAAATCTGCAAAGTTTGGACATTACATTTGGAACTGTGTCCTTATATGTTGCATCTGTTTCCTTCTGGGAAAGTAAAGCATGCAACACAACATGCTGCAAAAATTGAGCATTGAGAGAAGATCCTGAAACTTTATTATTTAATAGTCAAAGTTTCATCAATTTAATTTTGTGTTCGCCATATTATAGTTCTTATAAAATCTAAATCAGAAGGTCAGATTTAAAAAAAAGTGTAAAATCTAAATCAGTGTTTCATGAACGTCAAAGTTTTAAATCACAAGAAACACAAGTCACAACTGAGGCGTACAGAACTTGAGGAGCAGTAGAACCACGGAGGAGAAACGAGTGCTTAGAGAGAAGCTGAAGAATTAACAAGATTATCTGCAGAGCTGATCCCCGCTGAGACAGATAGTAGAAATAACAGAAGGTGGATTTCTTCTGAAGCTACTTAGGAAAATCTCCGTCGTATAAGCTATTTATTTTCACTGCCTTCTCCAAACAGTAGAAACCAATCACACTCAGAAAAGTCTTTTCTCCCATTATTGGACTTGTTTTTTATCTTTGTGCGTGAACTTGTGAAGAATATAAAGCTTATTCGAGTATTCAACTAAAACTCATTGTAGTGTTGTAAAAATAAATATATACAATAAAGAATGTAATCTGTTCATCCTTTTTTAAATAATTTCAGAAAACAACAAGAATATTTGATGCTTTGTGTATCATGTAAAATAAATTATAGACCATCATGTAATAAAAACTCATTTCTGTCAAGTAAAAAGTAAAGTTTCTCTGTACATAAACAAACCTGGCAGAATATAGAGACGCACTTCTGATTTAGCATGTTTGTCCCGAGAACAGGGAAGTCACGAGAACCGATACTTCGGTACAGAGTCGATGCCAAAATCCTGAAAACGGGACTCGTTTTTCTACATTACGCCGGGAACCGTACGGGCTCGAGACTGACGGCGTCCCGGGGATGATAGAAATGATGTTTAATACGCAGTAAACTCATCATCGACACGTACCGGAGACGCACTCCACATTTCCCTGATTATGCTGCATCGTGAACAACTAATTTGTGTCCAAATCGGCAGGAGAGCTAGCTAACATTAGCTGTTAGCAGTTAGCATTTAGCTGTTAGCGGTTAGCTGTTAGCTGTTAGCAGCTGCTAACAAAGGTGCTATTGACTTGTATTAAGGTGCGTTCAACTCTATTCAGTAAAAATAAGTACTGGGTGAAGGTAAACTATAACATTATGATGATGTGTTCAAATGTAATCTTGTAAAATGTAGTTTTTGGTGAGAAACTTGAGTAAATCCAGATGTTTTCACAGCAATATAAAATAAATATTAGAGGGAATTATGAGCAGAATGGTAATAAAGGAGCTGCTGAAGTACGTGGGACTTGTTTCCCTGGTGTTGGTATTGACTTCTCAATTTCTGGCAGTGTGACATCTACTTGAAAATGAATTAGTTTTAGCTCTTAAAGTAAAGTTGGAGGGTGAATCCCCCCCCCCCGCTCCCGCTGTGATATAAAGCCCAGGTGAGGAATGAGGAGGGTTTGACGTTTCCCCAAAATACACAGACGGAGCATAAAGTTTCATCATCTCCTGTCACACACATTTCATCACATGCTTCATATTAAAAGCCTTGAAAAGGAAGTTGATGAAACTCTCAGAAATATATTCTGTGTTTAACAGTAAGTGGGTCATTCTCCATCACAAGACTTCAAAACTATAGATTTAATAAAGAAGTCAATACAATCAGTTCATAATGAGCAGCTTTAAGCTTTAACTCTAGAGAAGAAAGTTAATTAATTAATCAATAATGCAATTAACATATCATTTATTCTTCATCTTTGATTAAGACAGTAAAATGTGACTTTGTGTCACTTTTGTCTTAAAATCCATTAAAAATAAATCTTTAATCTTTTTAATCTTCTAATCTTTTCATTTGGAGTAATGTTAGTCTTAGTTTTTAACATTTATGTTTTACATTATTTTTTATATGTCTTTATTTTACTGACATTTATTTATATATTTTATATATTTATTACATTGTTGACATTTTCAGTCATGCAAAATACTATATATTGTCTTTTGTGTGTCAAATATCAAATAAAAAATAATATATAAATATATACAAATAATATATATAAATAATATATATAAATAATATATATAAATATATATATATATATTTATATATATTATTTGTATATATATTTATATATATATATTTATATGTATATATATTTATATATATATTTATATGTGTATATATATATAAATATTTATACGTTTATATATATATATATATATATATATATATATATATATATATATATATATATATATAATAAATTAGAGCATCAGACATTAGTTTAGTATTAGTATTAATTCTTATAAACTTTATATTCATTACTGTTTTTTGTTGTAATTTCTGAACAATCTCTGGCACAAGAATTTCCTTCGGGATTTATAAAGTTCAATCTAATCTTATTTTAAAATTAGAAATAAATTCCCTTGAAATACAGCAAGAATTAAGACGCATAAAATAAAGATACTCAAGTGAAGTATGCTACAAGTAACTCAAAATTGTACTTGAATGCAGTACTGGAGTAGATTAGAGTTTCAGATTTGCAGATTATTGCTTCACTATTAATAACGATGTAATAATAAAATATCCTCCAGTCTTGTTGTAAAGTGTCGCCCCCTTGTGGAAACTTAAAGTTAATACCAGACTCAGAAATCAGAAAAACATTTTAGAATAAAATAAAGAATGAAGGATATTCAGTTTATTAATCAGTCTTTTATACATTTTGGCCAAATGTACGACCTGGAAAGCAAAGGGGTGTAAGAGTTGACCTCCTCAGGAAAAGACCCTGAAAGGGCGCAGCCTGGTTTGGGATCAGTTTCACTAAGTGCTGCTTTACGCCCAGATTATCAACCTGAGGCTCCGGTACCTCCACTGCTCCTGGGGTGGGGGGTGTAGGGGAACCCGACTTGTTGAACCTCTGACTGTGTGAAGCCGCCGACGTCACAGCTTCTCCTTTTCACTGATGTGTGAACTTTAACACTGAACTGTGTGAACCTTCAATGGAAAGTTCCACATATCGGAGGTGCAAACGTCTGAAGTTCTAACCAGACGACATGTAATGAATTGTGTGTTTACTGTGTGTGTGTGTGTGTGTGTGTGTGTGCGTGTGTGTGTGTGTTTACCATATATGATGAGGTTTAGTCTGCAGCTTGGTTTTTAGAATCACACTCCTCATATTTATCTTATGAAACAGGCGGCAGTGAGGTGACGCTTTTCACATCCTCTCGTTGTCTGGGACTTTCCTCTCTCACTTTTAGGCAGTTTGCATTTCTCTCCGCCGATGATTTAATCGTTTTAATGCTTTTCAATCCTGAATATATTGTTTTATTGAATAAAAGCAATTTTGTTTGTTGTGTTTTCTTTGCATCTGAGGTTTCAGCATCAGTCGGTAAAGCCTCTTGTAGTTTATAACGGTTTAATTTAATGTGTTATAAACGTGCTGAACTGTGTCACACATGAGACGAGTCAGAGGAAAGTGATGTTATTGTCGATCCCAGTGATTAGAGACACACAGGTAGAAGAGGCATTCAGGTGCGTTACTGCTTTAAGTAAATCCTAAACTAATCTCCACAGAACTTTTTTTTCCAAGCTGATCAAAGGTTTTATTTTAAATCTGCAGTGACTTGTGTCTCCGATTGTAAATTAGAGGTAAAGGAGTAAAAAGGTTTTCCTTTGAATTACTGTGGAGTGGAGGTACGAAGCAGCAAGAAAATACTTAAAGTAGCTGAAAAGTGTATTTAAATACAGCTCTGGAGTAAATTATCATTCTTTCAAGTTCCTAAAAACACATTTGGAGCAGTTGGGGGACGACACTGTCTTTAAATCCAACATTGTGCCACTTGGTGTGTTAACGCCGTGTGAAGTGAAGCTGCATTGCGTTCTGTCCAAAAGCAGAAACACACCCGCCCAGCAGCCACCGCTGAGCCCAACATCAATATTGTTCTTGAGGGCGAGCGGAGCTCCACGAGGGAGGATGAGGAGCTCCCAGGGCGGATCGGACTGACCTGCTGACCTCTGCTGACCTCTGCACGGCCTGCTGACCTCGGCACAGACTGATCCAGGAGCAGCTTTGGAGTTTGTTATTTTCTGCAAAAGAAATGAAACTTCTTCGGGGGCAGAAATACAAATTTAATAAGAGAATTACATATGTTTAAATCCCATTTCATAAAACGTGTAATATAAAAAGTGTTAATGTGAGTCATGCAGTGGGGAAGTTTCCTGCTGATATCTGTCAGTGAAATATTTGACCCTGTTCACCTGTATGTCTCCCCTTAATACGGAGCTATAGACTGAAGTGAAGGACACACACATTCCATGTTGGCAGAACATCTTCCACACTGTTAGTTCTGGAGGTGTGTTGGACTCCAGGCGGTTCATCCAGCGGCTCAGTTTTCATTTAAAAAACAAACATTTTTATCTCCTCTGTGTCTGAAGCAGCTGATGGTCGGTGCAGAACATGTCCTGTTATCTGCGTGCAGAACACGACGTACTGACACAGATAATCTCATATGGAAAGGTCATTTCCACTACAGTTATCGGGTTTTTCCAGTTTTGGAAATCCTAAGCAAATATGAGTGAGCGGTGGAGGAGGTGTTCAGACCAGTTACAGTAGCTCTTCACACGTTTGGTGTGTAGAAATCTTAATTAGTAAAGTAAATACAGCTGGCAGATGAATGCAACATTTCCCTCTGACATGAAAAGACTCCAGTAAAGTACAAACTTCACTTGTTCTCATGGACCTGGACGCTGGCACTGGCAGTGCTGTCACATGCTCAAAGCCCAGTCACATGTTCTGATCTGTCCTCCTTCATCTGCTTCAAGTGGTGCCTTCAAAGACCTCCTCAGACAATAAGTCTGCAGTGTCTCTGCTTGTTGTTCTACTTTACATGTGCAGCTTCTAATTCATAATCCTGGTGGGAAAATACTAAATCCTTTCAATTCAATTATTTTTTAAAGCTATTAACGTCACATCTAGCAATATTGACTCGACAAATGTAAAAGGATTTTGCCAGGTGGTTGTTAAAGGGATAGTTTGGATTTTTAGAAGTGGAGTTGTATGAGGTACTTATTCATAGCCAGTGTGTTACCCGATGACTCTTCAAAGACACCAGACTCCATTGTATTTTCTTTACCTTTTACCTTGCAGAACAGGGGGGTTGCTGGTACCGCTGCCTCGATCGGTTAGTTTTTTTTGTGACTTTGGTTAATCCGAACACACCCTTTAAAACACCAAAGTCACAAAATAACACAAAGTAAGTAAACAAACGAGGCAGCGTTAGACCAGCCACTCCTGTGTGCTGCCAGGTAAAATAGCTGTTTTTGTCAATGGAGTTTGGTGGCTTTGAAGAGAGCAGAGATAACGGTAGAAAGGGCAGCAATGAGAATATTCTAGAATAATTTATACTTAAACTGATGTTTCTAGATGTCTAAAATACGTCCACAGCAGTACATCCTGCTTCCTGCTGGTACTCATGTCTGTTTCTACAAACTGCATCTCCCACCCCAGAACCTGGAGCTGCTCCCAACATGGACTTACACTTACACTTTACTAGAGCGTATAAAGTTACATAAAATGGAAATACCTCGAATTTGTACTTGACTACATTACTCAAGTAAATGTACTTAGTTGCATCTTACCGCTGGCATATGTTATGTATTTTTAATCATTGCATTTTATATTAAATACGTTGTCCGTAGCATTTATCTCAAATTTAATTCATTCAGAACTCAAAGTACTTCTACTTTACTTGAGTATTTCCATTTAATGCAGCTTTATACTTGTTCATGTATCTCCAACTACATTTACTACACAATCAGTACTTTTACTTTAAGTACTTTAACTACATTTACTACACAATCAGTACTTTTACTTTAAGTACTTTAACTACATTTACTACACAATCAGTACTTTACTTTAAGTACTTTAACTACATTTACTACACAATCAGTACTTTACTTTAAGTACTTTAACTACATTTACTACACAATCAGTACTTTACTTTAAGTACTTTAACTACATTTACTACACAATCAGTACTTTACTTTAAGTACTTTAACTACATTTACTACACAATCAGTACTTTACTTTAAGTACTTTAACTACATTTACTACACAATCAGTACTTTTACTTTAAGTACTTTAACTACAGTTACTACACAATCAGTACTTTACTTTAAGTACTTTAACTACATTTACAGCACAATCAGTACTTTACTTTAAGTACTTTAACTACATGTACTACACAATCAGTACTTTACTTTAAGTACTTTAACTACATTTACTACACAATCAGTACTTTACTTTAAGTACTTTAACTACATTTACTACACAATCAGTACTTTACTTTAAGTACTTTAACTACATTTACTACACAATCAGTACTTTACTTTAAGTACTTTAACTACATTTACTACACAATCAGTACTTTACTTTAAGTACTTTAACTACATTTACTACACAATCAGTACTTTACTTTAAGTACTTTAACTACATTTACTACACAATCAGTACTTTACTTTAAGTACTTTAACTACATTTACTACACAATCAGTACTTTACTTTAAGTACTTTAACTACAGTTACTACACAATCAGTACTTTACTCTAAGTACTTTAACTACATTTACTAGCACAATCAGTACTTTACTTTAAGTACTTTAACTACATTTACTACACAATCAGTACTTTACTTTAAGTACTTTAACTACATTTACTACACAATCAGTACTTTACTTTAAGTACTTTAACTACATTTACTACACAATCAGTACTTTACTTTAAGTACTTTAACTACATTTACTACACAATCAGTACTTTTACTTTAAGTACTTTAACTACATTTACTACACAATCAGTACTTTACTTTAAGTACTTTAACTACATTTACTACACAATCAGTACTTTTACTTTAAGTACTTTAACTACATTTACTACACAATCAGTACTTTACTTTAAGTACTTTAACTACATTTACTACACAATCAGTACTTTACTTTAAGTACTTTAACTACATTTACTACACAATCAGTACTTTACTTTAAGTACTTTAACTACATTTACTACACAATCAGTACTTTTACTTTAAGTACTTTAACTACATTTACTACACAATCAGTACTTTACTTTAAGTACTTTAAGCTACATTTACTACACAATCAGTACTTTTACTTTAAGTACTTTAACTACATTTACTACACAATCAGTACTTTACTTTAAGTACTTTAACTACATTTACTACACAATCAGTACTTTTACTTTAAGTACTTTAACTACATTTACTGCACAATCAGTACTTTTACTTTAAGTACTTTAACTACATTTACTACACAATCAGTACTTTACTTTAAGTACTTTAACTACATTTACTACACAATCAGTACTTTACTTTAAGTACTTTAACTACATTTACTACACAATCAGTACTTTTACTTTAAGTACTTTAACTACATTTACTACACAATCAGTACTTTACTTTAAGTACTTTAACTACATTTACTACACAATCAGTACTTTACTTTAAGTACTTTAACTACATTTACTACACAATCAGTACTTTACTTTAAGTACTTTAACTACATTTACTACACAATCAGTACTTTACTTTAAGTACTTTAACTACATTTACTACACAATCAGTACTTTACTTTAAGTACTTTAACTACATTTACTACACAATCAGTACTTTTACTTTAAGTACTTTAACTACATGTACTACACAATCAGTACTTTTACTTTAAGTACTTTACTTACATTTACAGCACAATCAGTACTTTACTTTAAGTACTTTAACTACATTTACTACACAATCAGTACTTTACTTTAAGTACTTTAACTACATGTACTACACAATCAGTACTTTTACTTTAAGTACTTTAACTACATGTACTACACAATCAGTACTTTTACTTTAAGTACTTTACTTACATTTACAGCACAATCAGTACTTTTACTTTAAGTACTTTCACTACATGTACTACACAATCAGTACTTTTACTTTAAGTACTTTACTTACATATACTACACAATCAGTACTTTTACTTTAAGTACTTTAACTACATTTACTGTACAATCAGTACTTTACTTTAAGTACTTTAAATACATTTACTACACAATCAGTACTTTTACTTTAAGTACAGTTACTACACAATTAGTACTTTTACTTTAAGTACTTTAACTACATTTACTGCACAATCAGTACTTTACTTTAAGTACTTTAACTACATTTACTACACAATCAGTACTTTACTTTAAGTACTTTAACTACATGTACTACACAATCAGTACTTTTACTTTAAGTACATTTAGCTGATACTTTTACTACACAATCAGTACTTTACTTTAAGTACTTTAACTACATTTACTACACAATCAGTACTTTTACTTTAAGTACTTTAACTACATTTACTGCACAATCAGTACTTTTCCTTTAACTACATTTACTGCACAATCAGTACTTTTACTCTAAGTACTTTAACTACATTTACTGTACAATCAGTACTTTACTTTAACTACATTTACTGCACAATCAGTACTTTTACTCTAAGTACTTTAACTACATTTACTGTACAATCAGTACTTTTACTTTAAGTACTTTAACTACATTTACTACACAATCAGTACTTTTACTTTAACTACATTTACTGCACAATCAGTACTTTTACTCTAAGTACTTTAACTACATTTACTGTACAATCAGTACTTTTACTTTAAGTACTTTAACTACATTTACTGCACAATCAGTACTTTTACTTTAAGTACTTTAACTACATTTACTACACAATCAGTACTTTACTTTAAGTACTTTAACTACATGTACTACACAATCAGTACTTTTACTTTAACTACATTTACTGCACAATCAGTACTTTACTTTAAGTACATTTAGCTGATACTTTTACTACACAATCAGTACTTTACTTTAAGTACTTTAACTACATTTACTGCACAATCAGTACTTTTCCTTTAACTACATTTACTGTACAATCAGTACTTTTACTCTAAGTACTTTAACTACATTTACTGTACAATCAGTACTTTACTTTAAGTACATTTAGCTGATACTTTTACTACACAATCAGTACTTTACTTTAAGTACTTTAACTACATTTACTGCACAATCAGTACTTTACTTTAAGTACATTTAGCTGATACTTTTACTACACAATCAGTACTTTACTTTAAGTACTTTAACTACATTTACTGCACAATCAGTACTTTTACTTTAACTATATTTACTGCACAATCAGTACTTTTACTCTAAGTACTTTAACTACATTTACTGTACAATCAGTACTTTTACTTTAAGTACTTTAACTACATTTACTGCACAATCAGTACTTTTACTTTAAGTACTTTAACTACATTTACTACACAATCAGTACTTTTACTTTAACTACATTTACTGCACAATCAGTACTTTTACTCTAAGTACTTTAACTACATTTACTGTACAATCAGTACTTTTACTCTAAGTACTTTAACTACATTTACTGTACAATCAGTACTTTACTTTAAGTACTTTAACTACATTTACTACACAATCAGTACTTTACTTTAAGTACTTTAACTACATGTACTACACAATCAGTACTTTTACTTTAACTACATTTACTGCACAATCAGTACTTTACTTTAAGTACATTTAGCTGATACTTTTACTACACAATCAGTACTTTACTTTAAGTACTTTAACTACATTTACTGCACAATCAGTACTTTTCCTTTAACTACATTTACTGTACAATCAGTACTTTTACTCTAAGTACTTTAACTACATTTACTGTACAATCAGTACTTTACTTTAAGTACATTTAGCTGATACTTTTACTACACAATCAGTACTTTACTTTAAGTACTTTAACTACATTTACTGCACAATCAGTACTTTACTTTAAGTACATTTAGCTGATACTTTTACTACACAATCAGTACTTTACTTTAAGTACTTTAACTACATTTACTGCACAATCAGTACTTTTACTTTAACTACATTTACTGCACAATCAGTACTTTTACTCTAAGTACTTTAACTACATTTACTGTACAATCAGTACTTTTACTTTAAGTACTTTAACTACATTTACTGCACAATCAGTACTTTTACTTTAAGTACTTTAACTACATTTACTACACAATCAGTACTTTTACTTTAACTACATTTACTGCACAATCAGTACTTTTACTCTAAGTACTTTAACTACATTTACTGTACAATCAGTACTTTTACTCTAAGTACTTTAACTACATTTACTGTACAATCAGTACTTTTACTTTAAGTACTTTAACTACATTTACTGCACAATCAGTACTTTTACTCTAAGTACTTTAACTACATTTACTAGACAATCAGGACTTTACTTTAAGTACTTTAACTACATTTACTAGACAATCAGGACTTTACTTTAAGTACTTTAACTACATTTACTAGACAATCAGTACTTTTACTCTAAGTACTTTAACTACATTTACTAGACAATCAGGACTTTACTTTAAGTACTTTAACTACATTTACTAGACAATCAGGACTTTACTTTAAGTACTTTAACTACATTTACTGCACAATCAGTACTTTACTTTAAGTACTTTAACTACATTTACTAGACAATCAGTACTTTTACTCTAAGTACTTTAACTACATTTACTAGACAATCAGGACTTTACTTTAAGTACATTTAGCTGATACTTTTACTTATGTAAGGTTTTGGATGTAGGACTTTACAGTGTGTATTAGTACTTCTGAATACTTCTACTGCTGGTGAGAGCAGCTCGTGCTTTGGGTGAAACACACCTGATTGGATGATTTATTTTCCATATGCTAATCGTGGCTCTGAATTCTTCCCTCCTTCTGCTTTCTTTGGTTTGTGTCTCAGATTTCCGGCAGCCCCTGAAGGAGGCACAAAGCACATCCCATTCATTCTGCCTCCACTTACGGGACCGGAGAGCACCCAGCGGCCCCGTGAAGCGTCCACACACCAACCGAACAGCAAAACACACGTTCACCGTAAGTTATTTGCTTATTATTATTATATTATTATTTGCTATTTGCACATTGAAAGGTTTTCTTTGCTCCCTGCATGTCCGCTCCGCACGGCGGCGGCAGCGGGCCGGCAGGGCTCCGTTTCCGGGTTGGTCTTTGTGCACACGGCACCGGGCTGGTGCAGAGCGCATAAGCCCAACGTGTTACTGTTTACCTCCAGTGTGTGGGATTCACATCAAACCGGAGACGCGCGCGGCTGTACCGCGTGAAGGGCTTTTATGGCTTGATATCTTTTTAACTTGTGTGGAGCCTCGGCAGCAGCACGAGGCACGAGGCACGAGCCTGGGCCGCAGCCACCTGGCAGATGCCATCTGTCAGCAGCATCCTGCGGAGACATTTAACCAAATCACTGGCGGCTAGCAGGGTGGCTAACCCAGCGAATAATCTGTTCCACACCGGACAGGTGAGGACGCTTCCCCGTGTTCGTATCAGCACACGTTAATCCTGAATATGAAACCTCTCACGTTGACATCCATTGGTGTTAATAACGACGAGCTGATTGTTTAGTTAAGCTAGCTATCTGACATTCTAAAGTGGCATCCGGAAACCTGGCTACTGTACGCCAGACCCCTCTCAGAAAACCATTACGTTTAGTTTCTCTTCCCATCACAGGGTGGATTCCATCTCAACACGACGGATTTATTTTTGGAAACCAATTAGTTAGAAGCTGCCCTTCAATTCGGCTCAACACCAAACAGACAACAGTGTTATGTAGTCTCCTCATCCAGCTATATTTATGTTATCTTAGCTAACACACAGGGAGATCTATGGAGCCCCTAAAGTCAGATGAGGTGATTATTTATTTATAATAATACGTACTGTGCTAGTACTGCACCATTTTGATGTACTTCACTTAAATATTTCCATTTTCTGCAACTTTATGCTTCTATTCCACAACAACCCAGAGGCAATAACTTCAGTTACTTTACAGATTAATAATACACAAGATAATAAACATCTGATGGGTTATTATAGATTAAGATAATACTTTGTTCATTCCAATGAGTTTGGAGAAGCCGGGAAGTTATCCAACCAAAAAATCTGCCCAAAAACAAGACAACAAGTTTATATAGAAAATGATGTCTTGTTGTTGTTAAAGTATTAAAATGCTGCTGATTATAATTAATATATATTTATTATACTTTATTATGAATTTACTTGTATACAACATTTTTAATGCCAGACTTTTACTTTGAATGTATTTTAAGTACGTTTAACATCACTGCAGTGCAGTATCTTAATGCGTCCCTAAACTTTAACATGAAGTGTGAAGTGGGACGGATGTGTTCCAGTTATAATGTTCTTGTCTCATGTGAGCCGTTTTAATTATTGTTCAACTTTATGATTTATTTTCAGGACGAGGGCCAGAAAACAATATTCCCTCTCTGAAAGAGTCAAAGAGAA
Organism: Cottoperca gobio; assembly: GCF_900634415.1. Lineage (NCBI taxonomy): Eukaryota > Metazoa > Chordata > Actinopteri > Perciformes > Bovichtidae > Cottoperca > Cottoperca gobio. Next base: position 731,955 of record NC_041371.1, on the reverse strand, counting down.
GAACCGGCTCAGTCTTTGTCCTGGAGCTGAAATGATAAATTGAAAAGTCATTTTTAAAAACGACCTCGCTCAAGGATTGAAACTTTTGGGATCTTTAGTCGGGCAAAACGAACAACGTGACGTTTGTAGGAAACTTTTGAGAATTGCTCAACATTAAGTTTGACGAGAACGTGGTTCATTAAAAACAGTCCCGTTTGCTTCCAGCAGAAAGAAGCCACCAGACAAATGTTCTCATTTTAGTCTTGTGAGGAGCGTCGTCATTCTTTTGTGACTGCAACCTTTAATCAAAATGTCCTGCAGCTCTGTTGTGGCCATTACTTTCTCAAATCATAAATAAGTCTATTAAAAGTCGACGTCTTCAACTCTGAAGTTCTGACCTGAAATACTATCTGTTGCAATATTTCTTTATTATTCCAGCATCACATTTTAGTTTCAGCTCTAAATGTCTAGTGTTCCTGGAGGTTTGTCTTGTTGTAATGTTTATTTTGTTATTCTTAACGTTTTTAGGGGTTTGGGGGAGACTTTTATAAAACACATTGAGTTGCTCCTGATGGACGGCGATCCTGCACCAAGTCAAAGTTGTGTCGAGGGTTGTTGTGAGTTGTTGAAAAATCACATAAAATCCCAGCAAATCTTTAGTAAAATGTGTTCATTTGTGCAAGTTTAGCATAAATAAATGTTCCCATTCACATTATTGTAATCAGTTGATGTAACTTTTTCAAATCTAAAAACTCCTATTCACGCGTTACTCTGTGTTCAACACAGGAGATCCTGAAATTAGCTCCTTTTTATTATTATTTATTTATTTTAATTATTATTTATTTATTTATTTTGTATTATTATTTATTTATTTTGTATTTATTTATTTTGTATTATTATTTATTTATTTTAATTATTATTTATTTATTTATTTTGTATTATTTATTTATTTATTTTGTATTTATTTATTTATTTTTGTATTTATTTATTTATTTTAATTGTTATTATTTATTTTAATTGTTATTATTTAGTATTTATTTTTATTATTTATTTATTTTATTCAGATAATTTATTGAAATGTGCGACATAACCCTTTTTATTATTATTTATTTATTTTAATTATTATTTATTTATTTATTTAGTATTATTATTTATTTATTTTGTATTATTTATTTATTTTGTATTTATTTATTTTGTATTATTTATTTATTTTAATTACTATTTATTTTTGTATTTATTTATTTTAATTGTTATTATTTATGTTTATTATTATTATTTAGTATTTATTTTTATTATTATTATTTAGTATTTATTTTTATTATTATTTATTTATTTTATTCAGATAATTTATTGAAATGTGCGACATGACGGATCCTTACAATCGCAGGAACATATTTAATTCTCACTTTGAAGCGTCCATGTAGAAGTTACAAAACATTTCCACTTTGTTTTCTTTAGCGATTAATTCGCCATTTCTTCTTGATTCATTATTTACATTCTGACAAACATTTGTTTTTCAAAACCCAAATATATTTAATTTACTGAGATATAAAACACGGAAAAGCAGAAAATTCTCACCTCGAAGAAACTGGAAAGAGTTTAAAAAAGGAGAATTAATTTTAAAATGTGTTGCTAATTCATTTGTTCAGAAAAACATTTAGTTCTTTGTGAAATAAATCAATAAGAACGTTTGATTTTCACAAGAAGTTTACCAGATTTTCTGACTTGCTTCCCCGGCAGAGATGAAGCTGATGTTGGTGTTGCTCCTCGCCGTGCGTTTGTGCGGCAGCGCCGTGACGGCCGGCTCAGACTGCAGCCCGTCCACCACAGAGACGAACGGCGCGGTGCGTTCACTGTCGGCCGTGGTCGACTCTCAGAGAGCCGAGCAGAGCCAGAGGCAACACCTGGAGGCTCTGTTCAACAGGTGAGCAGCAAACGGTTTCATCATTAACATTTCTGACTCAAAGATCATCTGGAACAAAAAGTATATTGAAAATAATTTTAAATTGGAACTTTAAATCCAACAAAGCTGCGCAATAATGAGGAATTATACTGGAAATCATTTGGTGGCAAAAATGTGTTTAATGCAGAACAATGAAGACGATATGACGTTGTTACTAAAAATGAAAACATATTTATTTATTTCAGAAATACACATTTTCCTAATCATTTTATTTTAAAAATAAAAAGTCATCTAAAAACAAACATTTAATCAACAATGAAGGTTTAGTTTACATAATATAGTTTGTTTAAACATAAACCGTAAAATATATTTTGAAAACATAGTTTTTTGTATCAGCTGTGTAAAGATAAACAAACTACTTCCTGCTATGTACTAATGTACATAATGCTAATGTCATTAATGCTAATGTACATAATGCTAATGTCATTAATGCTAATGTCATTAATGCTAATGTACATAATGCTAATGTCATTAATGCTAATGTACATAATGCTAATGTCATTAATGCTAATGTCATTAATGCTAATGTACATAATGCTAATGTCATTAATGCTAATGTCATTAATGCTAATGTCATTAATGCTAATGTACATAATGCTAATGTCATTAATGCTAATGTACATAATGCTAATGTCATTAATGCTAATGTCATTAATGCTAATGTACATAATGCTAATGTCATTAATGCTAATGTCATTAATGCTAATGTACATAATGCTAATGTCATTAATGCTAATGTACATAATGCTAATGTCATTAATGCTAATGTACATAATACTAATGTCATTAATACTAATGTACATAATGCTAATGTAATTAATGCTAATATACATAATACTAATGTACATAATACTAATGTACATAATACTAATGTACATAATACATAATACTAATGTACATAATACATAATGCTAATGTAATTAATGCTAATATACATAATACTAATGTACATAATACTAATGTACATAATACTAATGTACATAACGCTAATGTACATAACGCTAATGCACTTAATACTAATGTACATAAAGTTTAATTTTTATATCAAAAGTCCTTTTTGGTGTAAAGTGCAAGTCCACTTCACGTATAGTAGTTAATAATTAAGTGTGTGTGTTTGTGACCCCCCCCCCTTCATGCATGTGTGTACTGTTTGTACATGTGTGTACACCGAGCCGGTGTGTAACATAAATAATAATAATAAGATGAAGTATTAATAAAGTACGTCTTCTTCTTATTTTCTGTTATAAAATTGCAGATATGGAGAAAACGGCTCCATCTCTCTGGCCGGTTTGAAGCGCCTCCTGCAGAACGTGGGGTTGGATCGAATCAGGACTGTTATGGTGCAACATCACGAGCAGCCCGGCCACCACGACCACCAGCACCACCACCACCATCATCACCATGACAACTCGCATCACCAAAAACACGCAGAACCCTTGCAGCCCAGAAAGTTTCCAAAGACCTCTGAATTGTCCAAAGATCAGGACAGCCGCCACAACCTGCACGACAGGAAGACCGCGGCGGCTCAGGAGGCCGGCTCCACGGCGGCGTACAGCGCCCAGCTGATGGAGAAACCAGATGAAGCTCTTAAGAGACGAGACGGCAGCCCTGCAGGGGAGGAGTCCACCAGGGCGGCCGCTGCATCACGGGTCACTGAAGGCCAGACGCAGGCGGCTGCAGTTGGCCGGGGGGAGCATGACCACGACCATGAACATGACCACAAACATGTGAACCAGGATCTTTCCAGAAGCATGAACAGTGTAGAGGTACGCCGTTATCTTCCTGCTCGCACCTTCTTCCTACATTTAGTTTGCCGGTACTAATTATTTATGGAGCCGAGCAAGAGACTGCACACAACACTGTGCTGTGAATCTTTCAGAATAAAAGTCTTTTTGTTACAAATGAAGAGATTCTGCCAACAGAAAAACGGTAGAGGGCTTTTATTTTGAAAAGTAAATATTTACATGTATTTAATGTCTGGGACATTCTACAGAAGGAACAGACGTTAAACTGTAATAATGTCAATAACCCTTCAGGATCATTTTGCAGAGGCACTAACCTCATGGACCTCCTGTTTTGAGCATTATCATCAAAATCTATTCATATTTTTACATCAATTATTCTCATTTTCTTCAAAGAACATGTTAAAATCATGTATTTTGTTTTTCCCTGAAGTATAGAATGTTTTGTGGCGATGCATCTCTGCAACACAACACTATTGACTTTAAACGAGGTTTTTACACATTTCACCTGCAGATTGAAGATGTCTGCAGGTCACGATGAACTGTTCACTGTATTGCAGAACAACGTGAGCGCCGTTCTGTGTACAACGTACAACTTCGCACACGCAGGAGACGTAAATACAATGATACTTATATGCTCGTGTTGTTTTCTACCTCCAGTGTCTGAACGCCTCCAGCATCCTCTCGTCTCACGGCATGTCTGAGGAGGCGAGTGTGACCCTCGCTGACTTCAGCTTCCTCTGCCCCGCGCTCCTCAACCAGATCGATGGCGCGGCGTGCATCCTGCACAGAGGCGCTGCAGAAGAGCGAGGTAGGAGCCCGTTGACTTTAGTCTGGTGGGAGGAAGTCACAGAAACATGTGAAGTGTTTTAATGTCGGATAAACTCAAACGACTTCCTGCTCTCACCTGGACCTGCATCGTCTGAAACGGATGAAAGACTAAATACAATAAGTGGCAACATATTAAATAAAGAGACGCTAACGTACGGAGGACGCTTCAAATGTGTCTCCTGGTTTTGGTATTTATAGCGTTGTGTTAAAGTCAAAGGTGTTTCAATGTCTTGTTCTGTCCAAAACCCAAATATATTCACTTTAATAAGATGTGAAAGAGAGAAAAGCAGCAGATCTGCACGTTTAGAGGCTGGAAACCGACTTTAACGTCATTTTCTGAATGAAAAGTTACTAAAAATGAATTAATCGATTATCAAAATGTTTATTTTTCTGTCGCTCGATTATTCCACTAATTAAAAGTGACGTCGATATTTTGATCCAGATTTTAGTGTTAAAGGTGCGACCACATTTAACTATTATTATTATTATTTCTTCATTTCTAGACCATAAACATGCTCACGGTCACCATGGTGACCACAACATGTCGGCCCACGGCGAGCACTCCGGTGGAGAAAGTGTCAAAAACATCGCAATAGGTAAGACGATAAACGACTTTAAATGCAGTCGCGTAATATTTCTATTTGAAGGTTTTGTACTTTTCTGACGTGTCTGCTCCGTGTTGCAGCGTGGGTCGGAGGGTTCGTGTCCATCACGGTCATCAGTCTGCTCTCGCTGCTCGGCGTCGTCCTCATCCCGCTCATGAACAGAGTCTTCTTCAAGTTCCTGCTCAGCTTCCTGGTGGCGCTGGCTGTCGGCACGCTGAGCGGCGACGCCTTCCTTCATCTCATCCCCCACGTGAGTCGGGGGTCCAGCTGCAGGTTTGGGGAAAGAATCAGGTTATAAGATGTGAGGAACTTTATCTCACGACCACGTGATCCGTCACTGTTCAACGTTAAAGAGACGAAACATTGATCGGAATAATGATGAGTTTCCGTAGAGAACGTGTATGTATTCCCTTAACTTACTTTAACGAAAGAAGTAAAAGTTTTCAAATGCTAAATGTTAGTTAAACAAAGAGGCAAAGTTGTGTATTAAAGAGGTTCTTGAATAAGTATCAAGATAACCCTTCCTTTAGGTTTCTCTGTCCACACACACATCCACTGCTCGTACAACCGGACGGACGGACAGAGGGTCTCCCAGCACCATGTTGGGCTTTGAACATGGACGCTATAAAATAAGTCTAACTCCGTCTAACCCAAACATTGTGGGTGGAGTTGAGGCACTCACCTGTCAATCAAAGGTCACGCCTCTAAAACATGCGTAACTTTAAGCCTTACTATAACAAACAGGTGAGTTATACGTACACGTGATGGACAGGGATACTAACTATGGAGACCTAAACGGAGACCGTAGACCCCCGTAGGCTTCCCGGCTCTGCTCCGGAGGTTGCTGCTTGGTTGAGACTCGGCTTGAGTCTCATCAGTCTCCTTTACGTTCATATCTGTGGGTGCTTCAGTCTCAGGGAGGACACCATCACCACCACGAGGACTCCGGGGTGAATATGACGGAACATCACCTCCACGATGAGCAGGAGGAAAACCTGGACGCAGTGTGGAAAGGTCTGACGGCTCTGAGCGGAGTCTACATCATGTTTCTGATCGAACACTTCCTGACGCTGGGGAAAATGTACAAGGACAAGAAACAGAAACAGAAGGTCAGAGTTTGATCATTAAAACTATTATTATTATTATTATTACTGTTAATAATATTTCACATGCTTCCAGTCTTAAATCAGAAACCTCTGAAGCGGTTCTGACGGTCTAACTGTCCCACGCCTGCAACTGTATAAATACTCTGATTCCATGTGAAAATACAAACAAGACACTTTCATTTGAGAAAAACATTTTTCTACTGAACTGTTGCTTTTATGCAACAAACCGTTCTCAAACATTCAATGTTGCCAAAAGTCAACAAGAACTTAAAGAGAGTATTTCACAACATGCACAATATTTTCCAATGTTTAAATGACCGCACAACAGATTTATGGAAGTGGTCCAGGGTCGAGCGAGATAAGAAGAATCCAGTTTTAAATCTAAGTAAACAAAACAAAGAGATGAAGGTTTTTTAATATTTGCATCCTGCTTCGACTTCAGTGGAGGTCTGAATTCTTCCTCTGCAGCCCGTAATCATCATTTAATATTGTGTTGCTGTGGTTGTTCGTACTGCGTATGAAATAACAACACGGTGTTTGTGATCAGATCCAGAAGAAGTGGGATCAGAACGACAAAGCAGATCCAGAGAAGCAGCCGGCTCTGGAGGAGAACGACCTGAAGCCAACAGAAGGTGAGACCAGCTTCTCTCTGAGGACCAACTGGTCCCAGAAAACCTGCAGTTCTGAATTCTGTCCGGCATGTTGGACGTCACCATCCTGGGTTTGTGGAACCAGAACCTTTAAGGCTCGTACACACTTTGTGTCGTATATACGACACAAAGTGTGTACTTTGTGTCGTATATACTTTGTGTTGTACACACTTTGTGTCTTAAATACTTTGTGTCTTAAATACTTTGTGTCGTACACACTTTGCGTCGTACACACTTTGTGTCGTACACACTTTGCGTTGTACACACTTTGTGTCGTACACACTTTGTGTTTTACTGCCACGCGTCGACATTTACTCATTTTTATTTGTAAACGAACCAAAACGTCTGATATGACGCAACAGTTAAACGTAAACAAGTCTAACATCGGCCGATATCGATGTTCGATCGATAAATACAAAATTCTCATTCCATGTTTTTAAGCGTTATAAATGCGCTGCTTTTGAGCTTTAGTTTTAACAGTTCTTGATTTCGGTCTTCCTCCAGATGTGGAGCCGAATGGTGGCGGTATGTTTGGCGACCACTCGAACAGCCTGCACGGCGGCAGCGTGGCGGAGGAGGAGCAGGTGATGCTGGCGCCGCAGGTGTCCGTCGTCTCGCCGCAGGGTTACGCCGGAGCCTCGGGAGCCTCCGCCTACACTGCCGAGGACTGCGAGAACAAATGCCACTCCCACTTCCACGACACGGTGGGCCAGGTAGACAGCATGCACCACCACCACCACGACTACCACCACATCCTGCACCACCACCACTCTCAGAACCACCACCCTCACAGCCACTCCCACTCCTACTCGGAGCAGCACTTCCAGCAGGCCGGCGTGGCAACGCTCGCCTGGATGGTCATCATGGGGGACGGACTGCACAACTTCAGCGACGGCCTGGCGATCGGTGAGTAGGTGTTCCTGTCGGGGCTGGAAATCAGATCATGAGCTGAAGAGACGAGCGGCCAGAGAAACTACAGCTCAACAGTCACAACTAAATCTAAATATTCTTCTTCTTCTTGCCTGTTGGGTCGAGCTTTTCAAGAATAATTTTTGCGCTTTGAGCGCCACAAGCCGAGGGTCGTCTAGTTATATTGGAGAGAAGACATTTCTACAGCCGTCTGAAACTCATACAAAACTATCTGTAATGATAAATGGGACGAAAATGTGTATTTGAACTGTCCCCTTTTTTATTAAAGCTGCTTTGTGAAGACGAAGTAACAAGAAGCAGGTGTTGTGATGCTGTGGCTATAAAGTCCTGATCTCAAGTCGAACATGAGTAATATGTGTTATACCTACGGCTGTCGAATTAACGCGTTAATTTTGATTTAATTAATCACAGAATAAATAACGCGATAAAAAAATTAACGCAGATTAATCGCGCTCTTAGATGCCCCTTGACTCTTCACGTCACCGACGCGGTGCGGCCGCAGCAGCCTCGTCAACATGATGAAGCGGATGAGAAAACGTTACTTGGCCCAGTGAATGGACAGTTTACATTAATAAACGCTCGGATGGAACTGTAGTTAGGAGCACAGTTCTGTGCAATTCCTGCAGAAAATCATTTTCGTATCATCGCAGTACCTCTAGCCCAGGGGTCGGGAACATACGGCTCTTTCGATGACGCGTTATGGCTCGCAGACAATTTTGAGCTGACATTTTTAAACATGAGTAACAAGTAATATATAATTATACTGTGTCATTTTAAAGTAAAACATTTAGCAGCGGATTTTGTTTTAGTTCTCCCCTCTCCTTTCCTCCGCTCCGTCTCTGACTGTAACTGTGTGTGTGTGTGTGTGTGTGTGTGTGTGCGTTTTGTGTGCGTGTCAGTGTGTGTAAGGGGCGGAGCCCTGCCCTTCACGAAACAGCTGAGGAGAAACTGAGCAAAGCAAGCAGTAGACCGGGGGTGTTGAACTGAATCACAGAGAGGGCCAACATTAAGGCATCGTTTCGGGGGTGAAGCTTGGAAACTGCAGCGCCCACAGAGTCACACTTTGCCTTGAGTGTGTCGTTACACTGGAGCTCAATCAGCTCCATGTTCACATGTGCTGTTTCCACGTCAACTGCCAACGGATTGCTGAGCAGTTCATGCGCAGTCGGGAACACAGCGGTGGAGATGTTCGTCAGTGTTTGGAAACAGGCAGTGACCAAAGTTTCCTGCTGCATCAGAGCGTGGTTGTGCCATGCATTGATTTAATTACCAAAACCGGCGGGCCAGTTGTGACAGACATGATATTTTCTTGCGGCCGAATATAATTGTGGCCTTGAGTTTGACACCCGCGCAGTAAACACAGAAACAGACAATGGTAGGGGAAACACTGATACCGCTTTTAGTACTCGGAGACGTGATATACTTAAAACTCAATTTTATTAAATATATGGCTCTCAAGGAAATACATAATATAACACAAAATATTTGGCTTTTATGGCTCTCCATGCCAAAAAGGTTCCCGACCCCTGTTCTAGCCTGACATATCATCTCAGAGCAAAGCACTTAGCAGCTAGCTCAAAGCTAGCTAGCACCAAGGTGAGCGACCAGCCTCGTCAAAACGCTCTCGATCAGGCGTTCAGAAGCAGAATGAGTAAATCTACCTCTGACAGACTCACCAACTCAGTCGCGAGATGGATTGCAATGGACTGCAGGCCAATTTTGTTTCACGGATAGCGTAACATCGTGCAAAAGAAGAGCAACCTTGACATCTGATAATGTAAACAAGCTAGTTTGTCTCAGCGACTGGCTGAGGGAGAAGTGACAGGTGTTGTGAGGCCCAGGAGTTAAGTTACATGTTGATGAATGAAACTGTTGCCAGAGGAGACTTCTGCTTGGTTTTGTTTGTTTTGTTGTACAAGAGATTGTTTATAGTACAATAAACGATGTTAGGCTATCTTGTGGCAAAGATATTGGTATTGAAATAAAAGACATGTTGACCAGTTTATAATGCCTACTCATTGATTCACTCATCTTCCAACCCCCCCGTCGCACGGAGCTCCGACAGCAAATATTATATGCGATTAATTAATCACAAAGCTTGTAATTAATTCGATTAATTTTTTTAATCGCTTGACAGCCCTAGTTATACCTGTTAGACCTAATACAAAGACGGGAAGTACAAAGTCTTTCTCCTGAAGTTCACCTTCCAACAATAGAAAGCGTGTCCAGCAATTAGACCGGTCCTCTGGAATGAGCAGGAGAGGATCCCCCCCACCAGACAAAGATCCCACCCGTTGAGAAGTGTACCGATATATACGGTTCATTATGAAACACTCGATTAGTCATAAAAACTATGATTCTTTCTGAATCGAGCAGTAAGTTGTAGCATGAGCTGTTCGCTCGTCCTCCGGGGTGATCTCGATTCTCAAACGATAAGTCGTGCAGCCCTAACCGAACCTAAAGGGACGAAGTGCTGCGAGGGTCACACTCTGAACATTATAGTACAGAAGCATTGATGACTGTGGGTTTGAATATTTCAGGAGCTGCCTTCAGCGAGGGTCTGTCCAGCGGCCTCAGCACGGCTGTGGCTGTGTTCTGTCACGAGCTGCCTCACGAGTTGGGTAAGACCTTCCCAAAGACATTAACACGACATTTACACATTAAAATCCTTCTTATAATCTGTGTTGTCTTGATATTTACGTGACATTGTTTCTAAATGTATTCAGGATTGATTGGTAGAAAGACTAAACTTCATACAGTCGAAGGGATTTCAAGTGTTTTAGAAGAGCATGAAATGTGACGGATGTGTTTCTGAGATGATTCTCTGGAAAGACGTGCGGTCCAGTGAACTCTTGACTCTGCTTCCCAGGTGACTTTGCGGTGCTCCTGAAAGCCGGTATGACGGTGCGCCAGGCCATTCTCTACAACGTGTTGTCGGCCATGATGGCCTACCTGGGCGTGGTGATCGGTATCTTGATCGGACACTACGCGGAGAACATCTCCATGTGGATCTTCGCCCTCACGGCCGGACTCTTCATGTACGTGGCTCTGGTGGACATGGTGAGTCAGCGGTGCCTCTCTTGCACTTGAACACATCGCACACAGACCTCCGAAGGAAACGGGAATGTTGAGTGTACTGACATTGATACTAGAGAATAAACTACAGGCGCTAAAGCAAAACATTAGCGTGCGAGCTGCGCCACAAAACAGAACGGAGGAGTTTTAGGAAGTTGAACTTAAGGCAACGCGGCGCTAACAACAAGTTTCTCTGCATTATGGAAACATTTACATATAAACCCCTCCAGACCGATTGTACATGAAAGAAGCATTTTCACATCTTGATTTGCATTGATTTTCGGTCACATTGAACTGCACACCTGTTAAAGGTGTGATGCAAATAATGTTTGTTTGAATTATACCAAAATTACATAAGGTGCATTTAAAAACATTTTAAAATAACAAATACAAAGGCAACTTGTAATAATTTAAAGTGATGTCAGATCTGTCAGTGCAGGAAGTGAAATTATTGGCTTTACGTGACGCAGACAGAAACTGCTCAGCTGTCAGCAGCATCTGTTCACCGGACGTCTGACTCTCAGCCGGTCAGAGAGCGTCAGGACCAGATGAGACACACACACACACACACACACACACACACACACACGACCTGTCACACACTGCTGCTGTCTGAAAGCAGCAAAGCGTTTGTTGTCTGAGGGCGCCCTCTAGTGGCTGCGCTGTGAATCACCTCGTTACGTCTCGGCCTCTGCCAGATGCTGTTTTGTTTTGTTTATTTTGGATTTTAAACGCTCTGGACTTATGTTTGAATCAGTCTGAATCAATCAGCACTGGTAATGCAGGAGCATACTGAGTATTTGTGCTAAGCTAGAACACGCCCTGGAGTTCTTAGTATTGGATGCACAGAGGTGGAACTGAAGTCCACCTGCAACATCTGACTCCTGCGGGATTTGTGCTGCATTCATGTGATCTCAGAATAATCGGGAAAATTGGGGAAATTCCTTTGAGCGCACAACAACTCAGAAACTGATTCAAAATGTTGTCTAGACCTTTGAGCACTAAATACAAGACATCTTCTCTCTGCTGTTTCCACATCACGACTGAAAGCTCATGAATCAGAAGCACGTGAACGCACCATTTGCGGACGAGTGCCGGTGTATTTCCTGTTCTTTTAACTGTTGCCTGCTTCCGTCGCATGTTTTAACGCATGTCCGTATGACTTCATGTGCTTTTCTTCTCAGGTACCTGAGATGTTGCATAACGACGCCGGAGATCACGGCTTCAGCCACTGCGGCTTCTTCCTGCTGCAGAACGCCGGCATCCTGCTGGGCTTCGGCATAATGCTGCTCATCGCTATTTTCGAGCACAAAATCCAGCTGGACCTGGGATACTGAGGGAGGAGTTTCATCCTGAGCCTCAAGTGTCTCCGTCAGAAGGTGTTTCATTAGTAGTTCTAGACTTCAGTCCAGTCACCTTGATTTAGTGTGTTTCTTCACATTGTGTGGGAAGAAACATCAGTTCAAACGCAGAAATCGAACGTAATCTAGGAAGTTGCCACGTTGACTCTCAAACTCAGATTAGGTGCAAAAAATGTATAAAGTTGTTGAGTTCATTTTCTTGGACTGCGGTTAGAAAGTCTAAATCTGGAGTCAGTGGAACTAAATAAAAATCCCCGTTCTTATTTACGATGAATAAGAACGTGCAGTTTTTGACCCACTATCTCATAACTTTGTATTTGTGACATGTTGAAAGTGTTTCTGCTGCTGAGTCAAACCAGATTAGTATTTCAGTGCCATAACAAAACATTCACATTTTAAAGGTGGTGTGTGCACATGCATGCCAGAATCACGCAATATAATCACAATTCAAATACTCCCGATAATATCGCCATACAATATTTATGACGACGTTCAAAAAAGTATTTCCTTCGTATAAAATGAGTTTTTCCTTTTACGTGCTTCTGCTTTCCTTCTTTTAATAAAATAAAAGTTGCCGTGTCGTTGGCATGTGCAGAAAATTAACATGAATTACCTTTTGGTAATAACGAGTACGCGGGAAGAGGAGCGCTAGGCTTGCTCGCGAAGGATAGCGGGAGTCTGTCTACGTGATTAGTACGATCGGGCCCTATGTTGTTAAAATATAGTTTTTGATCGGTCGAACACATCTATAAGCAACCATGTAATATCGTCAAAGTTAACCATTAACCCGTTAACCATTAACCCGTTAACCATTAACCCGTTCATTGTTTGCCGTGTAACACGTTAAATGGTCTAAAAAGGATGTGTCCTGTTTGTTTGGTTTTTCTGACCAAAACCACAAAATACTCACATAAGTAGAATTTGGGCATTTCCACCATAATATGTCCGTACATTTTAATATGGGGGGGTTTAAAAAGTGTTACCTAGTGAAGTTCACCATGACGGGCAACACGCCGACCTCGCCGCGTAACGCACAGAAGAAATAATCCTAATTCGCAGAAACTGTGAAAATATTGCTTCCAGAGCGTTACAACTCAGACGGTGGCGTAACCGGACGTGGAGCTTCTACGTGTTTTGCCAAGAAGGTGACTGGTGCCACATAAACCTGCAACAGTTCTGTGGGTGGGGAGGATATAAAGCCGCTTTTGTAAACGCCATATTCATCGGACAATCAGATAAAGTCTTGCTGAGGAGGCCTCAGGTAGGAATCAGAAATATAATATTTTAGGTGGAAAGTTCAGCTGAACTCTGTAAATGCCCCATGAGTTCAGCTGAACTCTGTAAATGCCCCATGAGTTCAGCTGAACTCTGTAAATGCCCCATGAGTTCAGCTGAACTCTGTAAATGCCCCATGAGTTCAGCTGAACTCTGTAAATGCCCCATGAGTTCAGCCAGATGGAAGGTGAACATTAATAAAGAATCACTTTGAAAGTGTGTTCAGTTTGACAAAGAGCTGCTTCATAGATTGTTTACTTTTGGTTGACAGTTAAAAGATAAGAAACAATGTGAACATTGATGGTGAAGAAGCAGCACAGCTGTATTTAGCTGAAACGAGGCTTTAGACTTGAGATGGATGAAGGTGATGAAGGTGATGAAGGTGAATCCTCTCCTGCAGCTCTCGCCGCCTGGTTAACTCCGGTGCGTCTGCTGCAGCCCGACCTTCGTTTTCATTGACTATTTGATCAGGAACAAATATTATTTATGTTTCAGGTGTTGTTTTCTTTCATTTCTCCTCTAAACGCGATCTTTGACGAAGGACGGTGACACGGAGCTTCATAATGTTTGGATTTAGATCATTGATCCCAAAAACTAAACTGAGTTGAGATGAGTTTTTTTCGGGGGCGCTTGAACTGAACTCAAAACATTCCTAATGTTCAGATTACATTTTTTCTAATTGAATTTTTTTTGCAAATGCACTTATTTTGCAATTCTAGCATATCGGAGTGTTTTGGTTTCGATAACAATAAAAGAACAAAAGACTAGAAAACTTCATTCAGCGCAAACGTCTTGATTCTGTTAGAGGTCGTTTTCCAATGAAGAGCTAAAACACTGAAAGCAAATTATGGCGGCGACTCAGCAGGTACACTTGTTCGCTTTTAATGTGTTTTTTAAATTTTGTATGCTTTTTATTTATTCATTTATTGTATTGTTACAGTTGAGTTGATGTGGCAGCTTAACACTGATCGTGTTCAGTTTGAATGTGGACGTTGACACCAATACAATCACACAGATGTGCATCATGAGCTCAGTTTAAACTGTTTAATGTATTTTTATTTCATTGTTTTATAAAAAGTGAACGGAAAGCATATTCGGTACAAACACGAGCCTCAGTGTATATTACATGTACATTGTTATACTATGTGTACATATTTATGCACAATACTGTACAAGTATGTGTTTGATTTGTAGTTTCCCTCAATGTGCTGTTGTGAGTCTGTTACACCGTGTTCAACACAAACCAAAAGGAAAAGTTACAGGAGGAAATTGTTCTTGTTTTTGTCTAAAATGAAATGTTAAGTGTTAGCAATGAATCTGTTCATGAAGGGAGCTGCGGCTGGTTTGACTCGGCGGTCATATTTGAGGTTGAAATCTGTCTAAAATCCCGTCATGGGGACCATCAGGCCACGACTAAAACAATCATCCGTGTCTAAGTGGTCACAATCAAATGTCACAAGCTTTGGAATAAATTATAAATAAAAACGTTTCCTTGTAGTTCTGTTTTTAAAATGTTTTCTTCTTTATGTGAAAAGTATTTAAAAAAAAGCAAGAAACCACAAAGCTTTTGCTGAATGAAGCGTGGCGTGTTGGAGACTAATTCTGTAGCAGTGTAGTGAAAGTAAACGTTGCCTTACAGTGAGGTCGTCTTCACCACGAGACTTCTGAACAACGCCTCCGATATTCACGACTGAAGCTTTTAATTTATGTGACGTTCAATGTGGTCGCCTTTTCTCCTCTACGCATGTTGAAAATGCAGTAAAACTGTTTGAATGTTGAGAGCATATTTTATATTCAACTCCTATTTTATTATGAAAATAGGATTCCATGAGTTACATTTAAAAGCGGTTAAAAATTATAATTTTGTTAATTTGTTTTAGGCAAATTTCCAGTATGACTAAGAATACGCTTTTTTTCTGGATGCAAAGTGTTAGCTGTTTTAACTACTTTATACACAGTTAGCTGTTTTAGCTACTTTATATACAGTTAGCTGTTATAACTACTTTATACACAGTTAGCTGTTTTAACTACTTTATACACAGTTAGCTGTTTTAACTACTTTATATACAGTTAGCTGTTATAACTACTTTATACACAGTTAGCTGTTATAACTACTTTATATACAGTTAGCTGTTTTAACTACTTTATACACAGTTAGCTGTTTTAACTACTTTATATACAGTTAGCTGTTTTAACTACTTTATATACAGTTAGCTGTTTTAACTACTTTATACACAGTTAGCTGTTTTAACTACTTTATACACAGTTAGCTGTTTTAACTACTTTATACACAGTTAGCTGTTTTAACTACTTTATACACAGTTAGCTGTTTTAACTACTTTATACACAGTTAGCTGTTTTAACTACTTTATATACAGTTAGCTGTTTTAACTACTTTATACACAGTTAACTACTTTATACACAGTTAGCTGTTTTAGCTACTTTATATACAGTTAGCTGTTATAACTACTTTATACACAGTTAGCTGTTTTAACTACTTTATACACAGTTAGCTGTTTTAACTACTTTATACACAGTTAGCTGTTTTAACTACTTTATACACAGTTAGCTGTTATAACTACTTTATACACAGTTAGCTGTTTTAACTACTTATACACAGTTGGCTGTTTTAACTACTTATATACAGTTAGCTGTTTTAACTACTTTATACACAGTTAGCTGTTATAACTACTTTATATACAGTTAGCTGTTTTAACTACTTTATACACAGTTAGCTGTTTTAACTACTTTATATACAGTTAGCTGTTTTAACTACTTTATACACAGTTACTTAGCTGTTTTAACTACTTTATACACAGTTAGCTGTTTTAACTACTTTATACACAGTTAGCTGTTTTAACTACTTTATACACAGTTAGCTGTTTTAACTACTTTATACACAGTTAGCTGTTTTAACTACTTTATACACAGTTAGCTGTTTTAACTACTTATATACAGTTAGTGTTAACTACTTTATACACAGTTAGCTGTTTTAAGCTACTTTATATACAGTTAGCTGTTTATAACTACTTTATACACAGTTAGCTGTTTTAACTACTTTATACACAGTTAGCTGTTTTAACTACTTTATACACAGTTAGCTGTTTTAACTACTTTATACACAGTTAGCTGTTATAACTACTTTATACACAGTTAGCTGTTTTAACTACTTTATACACAGTTGGCTGTTTTAACTACTTTATATACAGTTAGCTGTTTTAACTACTTTATACACAGTTAGCTGTTATAACTACTTTATATACAGTTAGCTGTTTTAACTACTTTATACACAGTTAACTACTTTATATACAGTTAGCTGTTTTAACTACTTTATACACAGTTAGCTGTTTTAACTACTTTATACACAGTTAGCTGTTATAACTACTTTATATACAGTTAGCTGTTTTAACTACTTTATACACAGTTAGCTGTTTTAACTACTTTATACACAGTTAGCTGTTTTAACTACTTTATACACAGTTAGCTGTTTTAACTACTTTATACACAGTTAGCTGTTTTAACTACTTTATACACAGTTAGCTGTTTTAACTACTTTATACACAGTTAGCTGTTTTAACTACTTTATATACAGTTAGCTGTTTTAACTACTTTATACAAGTATCTCAAATATTTTTTTATTTTTTATTTTTTTTTAGCTTATTCAGGAGTTTCAGCTGAAACTGAACAATGTTTACAGGCAAGAACCTAAATATTTAGAATATGGAAATAATAATATTCCATCTAAATTGTATATAAACTAGAATTCCCATTGTTTGCAAGTAAAAACTTTGCTAAGTGAAACTTAATATATATTAACATTACCTGCAATAAAAAAAAATTAGAGGAAAAATGTAGCTATTGACACAACACGTGCAACAAAATGATTTTATTATCACATCTCAATCACATAACACTTTAATAAGTAAGCACTGTTTTGAGTAAAACCAAGCATATCCACCACCAACAATAGGTATTGGTATTTTATTAGCCAAATGTAAATGTGATGTCTTTACTAGTATTAAAGGGCAACAAAAAGAAATAAACGACAAATGTTAAAGCTGAAATCTGTAATATCTAAATCAATGTATTTTTGCATATATATTCACCAGTATGGTGGAGTGTGGTTAACTTAATACTGCATGACTTGCATGTTACATTACATTACATTTCTTTTAGCGCTGCATCCTTCTCTAACTTTATTAACCAAAAATAATCAGCTGGTTGAACCACGGTTGCAGGTGCTTGCTATACGTTATTGATCCATTTGACTTATTACTGGAGCTCACCTGTGCTGGTTAAAATGACAAATGCCATCGAAGAAAAACAAGTCCAAACTGCACAAACTGCACACGTGAAGCACCGTCATCTGTGCTGTAGTCTGAACAGGCAGAACATCACAGATCGCAGTTCAACCTACTAAAGATACATCAAACCTACAATTTAATCATGTAAAATGAACTAATTGTGTTACCAATACAAAATGTACACATCAAATGCAATGTTTTAATTGTCATACAGCTGTTCGTTTGACTTATTTTCCATTTAGTTCAGGTTTAAACTGTAATAACCTCACAGTGCTGCAAACATGTCTGCAGACAATGACATGTTTTCCTTAATATCCAAAGTAATTCATAATTTTCTTAAACACACCTTTCTTTTCTTTCCTCTCCTGTTTTTCTTGATGCAATTCCGCCTCCGTTTTCATGAGGTTCTTTCGCTTGGCTACTTTGGAAATGATTTTTGCTTTTTCCTTCATCTCCTCCAAAGACTGAATTCGTGCCAGGTAACCCACTTTGGCCTCGGCCCTTTCTCCTTCAATCAGCATGTCGATGTAATCTGGAGTCGTCAGAGGATTAGGACTCAGGGCGATCTCTTGCAGACGAGTTAAAGAGTGAGATGACTGATCCATGAGCGAGACTATCATGTCTTGAAGTTGAACAATCTCTTCCTCTTGCCTCTCAATCACCTCCTGAACAGTCATCTTTTCTTTTGCAGCTTTTTTGTACTTGTCTTTTAGCTCTTCCAGTGTCTGCTTCTGTTTTACTTGAACATACTCCCATTTGTATGTCTGGTTGAAATGCACACTCCATATGCATTTCCCAGGGCAGACAGTGCACTTCCCAGTGCGATCCATCGACGCACAGCCACGTTTTCCACTATCATCTGCTATCAAACACGGGTAGTGGCATGTTATCGAACAGTTCTGGCAGTTGGTAATGTACTCTCCTTTCTTTGTGAGATTTGTTTTGACTGGCATAATAACATCCACCTCAATCTCAAAGTTTTCATTTGACGTCATGGCTGATTCATGCTCTTTAATCATCTCTTTGGTTGTCTTGATTTCTTCAAGTTTTGCTAATCCAGCTTTAACTTGCGGTTGCAAACCTTCGACGGCTGTTTCAAGATGCCTTCGTTCTTTTAGAACCTCTTGGGTCATGAGCAAGCTTTTGGTTGTCATTTTATCCAAAGCAGTGAAGAACTTCTCCATACTTTTGGCTCCCATTTTCCAAAACATTTCATCAAAGTTGTCATCATCCTCATCAGAGTTTCCATCACAGGCCCGTTCACTGCTGCTTCTGTTGTCTGCAAACAATGCAGAGTTGTTGAATTTGAAGTGAACTGGAAACCCTAGGTCATTTCTCGGACATGGAACCCTAGAGACGTTTATGGCCTCAAGAACCGGTGGCTGCTTGCCATCGGCAAAGGTCACCAGCATCAGAATGTTCTCTG
Source organism: Cottoperca gobio (assembly GCF_900634415.1). Taxonomy (NCBI): domain Eukaryota; kingdom Metazoa; phylum Chordata; class Actinopteri; order Perciformes; family Bovichtidae; genus Cottoperca; species Cottoperca gobio. The sequence continues at coordinate 712,708 of NC_041371.1, read as the reverse complement.
CCACATCTTTGCCATAAATGGAGAGCACAGAGTCAAACACATATTGTTGTGTAGCTGTTAGTCGTGCAAGAGAGGCCTGAGTAACAAAACACACTGCATCAATCTCACTGACTCCATTAACAGAGGTGAAGAGCCTCCTGATTTGCTCTGTGATCTCCTTGTCTCTTTTTATGCCTCTTGTATCCCCAAACCCTGGGGTGTCCACAACGGTCAGAGAGAAGGGGATTTTGAACCCCTCTTGGTGGTTGATTTTGTACACGGTGACTTCAGAGGTCTGGCTCTCAGCTTGCGATCTCGACTGATCCTCATCAATTAATTTGAATCTGCAAGTGTCCTTCCACTCAACACCAACAATGTAGTTGATGAGTCCGTTGATCAGAGTAGACTTTCCTGATCCGGTCGCTCCAAGAAGCATGATAGTGCGATTTGACCTCATGCTTTCTTTGCCAAAGTCATACCTCCGGCATCCATCGATGTCCAATTCTTCTTTTGTCAGAGGCAGTTTGTAAACTGAGGAAGACTCAGAATTGATCCTTTTGCTTGTACTTTTGAGGAATTCTGTGAGATGTATAAATTCACGTTTTGTTGTGCAGACATTAACAGTGATGCTTTCTTTGCTTATTCCAGCTACACCACAGTCACACCTGACCCTGACAGCATATTGTGTCTCAGACCGAAGCCCTGAAATGATCAACTTTTCAGCTCTTGCCATCATTTGTTTCCATTGGAGATCTTCCTCTTTCACCTTGTGGTCTGGTTCGGCGTACTCCACGATGTAGCTCCAAACGTGGACATCTCGTCCAAGCTCAGCAGGTTTCTCCCAGCTAACCGATATCTCACTTGAGTTTAGTTCAACTTGAGGTTTTCCAGGAGGGCTGCAAGGCAAGGTTGTAATGCAGCCACTGACTTCACTGGCTGGCCCAACACCTACTGAGGTCACTGCTCTGCATCTGAACACGTACTCTGTGTTCGGACTCAGATCGCTCACTGTAACTTCTTCAGCTTTTGATGCCGTTCTTTGTTCCCATCCATCCTCTCCCCTGACACGGTACTCAACAGAGTAGGAGGTGATGTTCTCTGCTCCAAATCTGGGTGGAGAAATCTTCAGTGTCACACTGTTGTGGTTTGTATCACTTACTGTCGCTGTTTCAGGCTTTGAAGGCGGCTCAAAGTTGTCATTGACAGAAAAGCCGTCTTTATAAAGGTAGATGCTTGAACCTTTGTGTGTCTCATTTGTTAAACCCACCGTCAGAAACTTAATCTTCATGTTGTCCTGGTTGGCCTCTGCAAAATCACTGAAGAGCTTTGCTTTATTCCTCAATGAATCTGATACTTTGCTCGAAAGGTACCATTGTTCCTTCTCTAAATCTCGAGTGTGTGGATCTTGAACGTCGTCTTGTTTGGGTGTTTGTTTTAAGTAGTTTGATAAAGTTGAGAGGTATGGTTCAACACTTCCCAGTGAGGTGAAGACAAAACACACAGCGTGCTCTACATTGAGACTTTCTTTGCACAGGTCTGTTTGAGATGAGACGATCTTGGTGTTTTTCATCATGGAGGTGAAAGACTTTAAAATGCAGATTTCCGTCTCCTTACAGTCCATCCACTCGTTCAGGTTCTTGCTGTTGAAAGGAGAAGAAGTTGTCTTCTTCAGGATCTCTGCAAGCACAGCCTCCTCTTCTCCTCCTCCTCGGATAGATGGAAGTTTCTTTGACAGGGTTCGTTGGAACTCCAGTTTGAACTCACAGCACATCTGTTTAAAAGTTTTTATCTTTTTGCCAATCTGTGAGAACTGCTGGGCAGTGGTGGTTTTTAACGCATCGTTGCACCTCATTTCCAGGTCACTGAAGTCCTCCAGGACATTCTGGGATTCTTGAACTAACCTTATACTTATCTGACGAACGAGTTTAGCGGCAGAAGAATCTAAACTGGTCAGTGGCAACAGCCAGACCTTCACTGGTACAGCGTTTTCTCCGTTTGCTCCCAACAACTTTGGAAGGCTTTGGTAAACTTCTACTGCATCCTGAAAGGACACAGGATTCTTTTCAAGAGAAAAGTCTCCATGGAATTTGCAGGAGAATTTTTCAACATTTTCTCTGTCCTCGTCTTCCATCTTCAGTGAACCTTCACCCTCTATTGAAAAGCAGGGAATTTTCTTGATCATCACCTTCAAGTTGCCCTGAATGTCTTGATGATTTTCTTTTTCAGACACCTCACGGTCAAAGACAAAGAAGGCTTGTGCCCCATAAAGGATACCTGTGACTACATGTGTTGCTAGTCCTTTATCAAAGACATACGGATGCTTCACATTGCCTCTTCCAAGATGATTCATCGACAGTTCATGGAACTTTGTGGTAGCTTTGTAGTTCAGTGTTACTCTGGCCTGATTTTTGGACGTCTTATGATCATTCAGGTATTTGGCCGATCCTTCAACCTCAACCAGTCCACTCAAGAAACTTGCCTTCAGAGAGGCTTCAACCTTTAGTGCTGAAGATTTATCCTCAAGTGACTCAGATGCAACCATCTCAAAGTCACTGCTAGGTTTTGGTCTTTCTCTTGTATCTTTTGCCAGGTCATCACAGTCCCACAGTGTCATGCCTGCCAAAGAGGAAGTGAGGAAGTTAAACTGCCTTTTATTGCATGATAGTAATGCTTGGCTTTAAGACACACAATAAGAGAAACACCAAGATTAAAGATTGAATTCTCAAGAGTTTTTTAAAGGTTAGTTTTTAGAACTGATAAAGTAAGTCTTGTAGGTGTTTTTAATATTCATGTGGACAATGACAGCCTTAATACTGCGTTTATCTCTATTAGATCGTCTTCTGTCAGTGTGTACATAAACCTGCTCACTGTAATAAACACACCCTCAACCTTGTTTTGGCATATAGCATTGAAATTGAACATTTAATAGTCTTTCCACATAATCATTTTGTTATCGGATCATTATTTAATAACTTTTTGATTCCTATTACTGGACTACAGGCCATTAGGTAAAGAAAGTCCTACACTAGAAGTCTATATCATTGTGCTGTAGCTAAATTTAAGGAAGTGATGCGATAGAAATTCAATTTAATGCCATGTCTCGACCACATTGATCATCTTGTCGACCTTCATCAACTAAATTAAACGATTTCTCTCATCTCTCCTTCTGTAGCTTTCTGCAGGTATTTCTGCATCCGGAGCTGTAGAGTCTGGATCTATGATCGCAAGTCACCGACTGCCCCCATGTTCCTGCTCAATACCCGCTGCTACTATTAGTTCCTGTTTTCATATTTGTTGAACGTTGTTATTGAGTGTTTGATTAATTACAGCTCAAGGTTTTCTGCCTGTTAAAAGGGAGGTTCTCGCTCAGGTCCTTCATTGTGGTGGGAATTGTTGGGTTTCTGTAAATGTTATAAAGAGTACAGCCGAGACCTGCTTTATGAAAAGTGCCCTTATATAAATACAATTTAGTTAATAAAAATAAATGAATAACTAGTCTGAAGCACTGTGTTATACTGAGAACAGGATCAATTCACAATTCAAGAAAAAACAATTGCATCTTTCTCACCAGGGACCAGTGAATCTTGACGGCAGTCGTACAGCATCCCGAGGCTGAATGGCCGGCCGAGCGCCGCCATCTCCATCGTTCTGCTGGCTTCAGGCTCCATCTTAGTCACGACTAGAGAAAACAGAAAGTTTGTTTAGTTAACTCCTGTGACTCTCCTGCTATCAAAACGGTCAGTTATCTGTCACCCTGTATAGTTGCTGTACCAAAGACAAGCTCCTCTGGAGGCGAGAGTTGAATATTACATGTTGCTTTTGGGTGAAAACCCGTTTAAGTGGTTTGTATGTTTTCCAATTTAAAGACCATTTAATTTCCTGTGAATTAATAAACTCCTGCAAAACCAAAGTCAAACTATAAAAACAATCGTCCTTTTCATCTTTTATGAAAAGAGACTTTTAATGACCAGTTTGTTTCTGTTAATTATTATTTAATTTACTGCTGCAACAAGGCAATTTATACATAAAACCAATTTACCAGTTTCTAATAAAGTGTTTTTACATCAGAGGGGTTCGGAGAGAACTGAGCTGTTTGCTTTATCTGGTGGTGAATTCACTTTCATGCAAACTTGACGTTTCTATTTTTGCCAAAATAAATAAATAAAGTGGCAAAACAGGGAAAATAAATGAAATATGCACCTCCTGTCAGCTGCTGCTACCCTGACTTCAAGTCTGGACCAGCCTGCTTCTACTGACACAAGATAAGTTATTATGGACTGGAAATGTATAAATTCCAAGCTTCACATTTTTAGTATAAACCATTTATATTATAAGAAGTTGCAGTAATAATCCTATTGAACCTCGTGCACATTTGCATATTGGTGTAATCATTTGTGCTTAAAGTAAATCATTTACAGGAAGTTCAGTTACACAGCACTCATCATGGCCTCGCTCTCACACCAGGGGTCAGGGGGGGCCATAACAGCCAAATATTGTTCAATGTATTTCCTTGAGAGACATTTATTTAATAAAATTGAGTTTTAAGTATATCACGTCTCCGAGTACTAAAAGCGGTGTCAGTGCCCCCCCCCCCACACACACACACACACAGCGGAGGAAAGGAGAGGGGAGAACTAAAACAACATCCGCTGCTAAATGTTTTACTTTAAAATGACACAGTATAATTATATATTACTTGTTACTCATGTTAAAAACTGTCTGCGAGCCATATCGCGTCAGCGAAAGAGCCGTAGGTTCCCGACCCCCCCTTTACATCCCGACCCCCCCTTTACATCCTTTAAACACATCAGGCAACACAGAAGCAGATTAACAAGAGCAGTACGTGTACTTACAGGAGAAGTGTGTGCGACCTCTGAGGCTCAGCTGTAGGTGCACTTATATAGTCTCTGGGAGAGAAACACCCCCAGATCTTTATTCATGAAGGGGGGGGCGGCACAGAGGAGAAGCAGGCTGATTTCCCAGAAATGACATAACCTGCAGCACGACTTGAAGAATGTACCGGGAGGACAGACCTCTGTGATGACGGTACATGATGCAGGATACAGGACTTAGTAACTCTTTGTTTTAAATAAAGTTTATTCTTTGTATTATTATCTCGCTGCACAAACACACAGAGCCTGAAGGTGGAGACATTTAAAGTGTGAGGTTGGAGTAATTCATGAAATTGTGAAAGCAGCTTGTTAAGCGTTGTAAACAAAGAATTGCATACATAAACTGTATTAAATGATAAGTAATGTGTGATTTGAACAGTTCTACACAACTTTGTTATGCGTTTATCAAACGTTAGATGAGTCAAAAGGTCACAGCTCCACCAGACTCAGAGCTCATCTTCATTCCTCATCTGTTCCCACGTGTTTAAGGTCATGTGCTGGTCACCGCTGAGGGCATCAGACATACTATTAAACACTTAAACCACCAAAACACCGGGATTTAAAGGTGCAATATGATAATTATTGGTTTGTATTGAAGTAGAACAAAGTTATTCTGCAGGGTTAGCTGTTAACATCTCTTGTACGATGGGAGCAGCGATGCAGCAAATTTACTTTCAGTTTCAGTTTGACACAGTGCGTTTCTGGGAAATGGTCTCACTGCTTATAAATCTGGGGGAGGGGTGTGTGTGTGTGTGTGTGTGTGTGTGTGCGTGTGCGTGTGTGTGTGTGTATATAGCAGAGTGAACTGAAGCAGTCACTCTCTTCCGGAGCAGAGACAGCAGAGAGGTAAGTTGCTGAACACTGTTCGTCCACACTTTTTATGTTCCAGTGTTTAAGTTATATATTCGTTGTATAAACATAATTGCATGATTTAATTTTAGAATTATTTATGTTTGTGTTTATTGTACTCGTCTTTTCTTCGTGGTTGATTCAGAATGTAAGAATCATTTGTGTATTGTGACTTTGAAGGTTTTTGAACATTTCATAATTTTGTACATTATTATTATTTAACACAAAACGTTTTATAAAATGTTTATTATTTACACAGAATTGTTAAATGCTTCATTAAATATACTAACTTATACTAATAATAATATGCTATTATTAATAATGATAATCCTTGTAATAATGAGCAATTATAGTAGGAATAATAATAAAGATAATTTAAATAATAATGCTAAAACAAATGCATTATTATTATTATTATTATAGCAAGAATGATAATAATAATAATAATAATAATAATAATAATAATAATAATAATAAGAGCTGTAGAATGTAATAAAATACTTTTTACACATTACCACTGAGGACAGGAAGTCTAACTGAAGTTAGATTTAAAAACAGCATTATTTCAGGTTGGAGAGCGGGGTTTTATTTGTAGTTCCCTCCTTTCCTCCGCTCTGTCTGATAGGTGTGTGTGTCTGGAGCGAAGCCCCGCCCTTCACAAAACAGCGGAGGGGAGAAGCAACGCTGTAGACACTGAAACGTGCACATAAATTAGATAATAACATAACCTTTACTTTATTAAATAGAAGAGCACCTGTTCAATGTGATAAGTGAGTTGTGAATATATAAAAAAAAGAAACACCTTGAATTTCAGGGGGGGCGCGGGGTTCCGATGGGGGGGCGCAGCGCCCCTCCAAGACAATGGTAGGGGAAACACTGCGCACACTGTATAGAGGTGAAATACTGCGCTCTACTTCTTCGGAGCAGGTGGCTCAGAATGACAGGTTGCACCTTTAAATGCATGCAAACGTACCTGCGCGTCACTTTGATCCGTTTGGACGCTGGTGTGATCTTTATTCTGCAATACCACTGCAACATTATTATTTCTGTACATGGCTTGTAAACTACGGTGTAGGTTTTCCCTTAAGACGGCCAAAGAGACGAGTTAATGTCACTGAAAACTGGACTTTAAAATAAAACAGGAACTTTGTACTTGTTTTGTTTTTTGTTTCTAGGACTTTGAAGAACAAGGTGCAAGTCCCAAGCAGCGTTTTGAAAGCTCAACAGCTGGATCTGGACTGAGAACAGCCAACTGAGGTTTGTTGTAATTAATATTCAGCAAGTTTCCTTGTATTTAATATTAGTGTTGTCAGGAGACTTAAATTAAGATTAAATCTTAGTGACGATCATATATTTTGTTTGCATTTGCTTGGAAACGTTTCTTAGAAACATTACGAGTAACATAAAGTCGTGCATTCAAAACGTTACTGTAGTGAAAGTATAAAACTATTAGCATCCAAAAGGTACTTTAACCATTTCAGAATATAAATTATTGAGCATATTGTATATATATATATATATACAGTAGAGCATATTGTGCTCTACTGTATATATACTTCCGAGTAGCTTTTGAATTTCACCAAAGGATCAATAAAGTTGATCTTGAATAATACATGATAAATTGTTTGTTGATTATATTCTGTAGTGAAGTATAAAGTACAATATTTGCTTCTGAATTGGAGTAGAAATATAAACTGGCATGAGAAATGGTCCTTAACCGTTCAGACGCCCCGTCCATCACAATGCACAGAACTTTCCAGATGTCTAGCTCTATGATCACCGTCATCTGACTCCGCCCAAATGCACACTTATCTGATTGGATGTTTATAAGCCAATCAGAGTGATGCACATCTAAAGTGGACTGCAGTGGAGCCACACCCCCTTTTTCTGCAAAGATGGCCGACCACGAGGCAACATTGTAATCTATTAATCATATTGTTTAAGTAAATCATTTATGTTTGAAGTAAACAAGAGAAGTTATCATATGAAAGATTTATAGCTTTCACTCAAAAGTAAATTAAATACTGTGGATTTATTCTGTCCGATTGGACTTTTGAGTGAAACGATCAGTTTAAAATGTTATTGATTATATAAACAGAAAATACCACACAAGACTTTTAACATCCTGTTTTCTGGAGATCATTTTTAAAAAACATTTTGTTAAAATACTAAATATATATGCAATGTATTTTAAATCAACACTTTATTCATTGATAAGAGTTAACATTCATAAAAAACTCATGTTTTTGTCTCTTTTGTCATTTCTACCATTAAGTAGCTTCTCGACAGAAAAAACACATCCAAGTATTTAAATCATAGAAATGTGATTGCTTATGATTTCTGAGTGCATTTAGAGTAGAAATCCACTATTACAATATTTGTTTTGAACATGTTCTGAACGGGTCAGGTACAGTTCTTCAGTACTTAGTTACTGTCCACCTTTGTGTTTGAGTCGCAGTCCCTAATGCAAGTTCACGTAACAACAATGCACTTTGTGCTAATAACAAGCATTTCCACTAATTGCGTCAGGCAGCTCACACTGCGGCTCTCTTGGCTTCCGCAGGCAGGTAGGCAGCCATCACACCGACTCAGGGGACCTTTTCCATACGGTAGTTGTGTTCTCACGGTGTGAACTGTGGATCCTAACAGACCTTTTTCAAGGAAAACATTTTGACACATAAAAAGCAGGGGAAGCGCAGGTGTAATTGACAATAAGACCAAGATCCCAGTATCGTGCAGGTTGTCTCACTGGAGAGGCTTCCTGGGACACTTAATGGAACATAGCCAATATTTAAAGGGTAACTTTGGTACGTCCACTAAAAGTTTGTTTTGCCACCGACAGGCTCAGATTGTTATTTTAAGTGTGTGAGAACATTATGAAAAGGACCCTATTGCTCTGTTTGTTATTGTAAAATCTTTTAAATAACACGAAGCTACACTTTCTGTAACAAAACAAACACTGAAAATTCAAAAGAAATAAAAAATATGAAAGAAAACAATGTATAACACAAATGAAAATAATGATGCCATTTACAACAACTACACAGGAATACTCACACATACAGTATATTATTCAATTTCAAAGGATGAAATTCACATCATTTAAAAAAGGCAACAACAACGCCTCTATAACGTACCAAGGCATCTTTGCCAGATTTGAAATTGACCCCCAGTACTGCAAGAGTACAACAATTAGATTATCAGAGACGTCTAAATGGCTCATAGCTTTTAAGCATATTATTGGAGCAATGCCAGAGCTTCATAGACGAGCAGAATAACCTACGTCCTTTCTGGTGCACACTGAACGCCGATGTGATTTGAGGGCAGGTGTGCTTTGTTAACCATATTCTTTAAGGACAGTTTCAAAAGACAAGGAATCAAGACGAGCCCAAACTTCTCGTCTCTTTGCTAAGCAACAGAACTACCACTCGAGTGTATTCCTTTAATCTTCATTATTAAATTAAAATGTCTGTTGATGAGTAGCTCTGTTGCCAACTGCTGATTTGAATTTAAACCAAGAGACATTGTGCAATAATGTGTTAAAGGGGAAAACATGCCCCAAAGAAGATCAGGAACTTTTTCATTTTTCACATTGATAGTGCTTCTTGACCTTCACCGTATCACCGCTCTACTTACTTTCAATAATAGTCAGTGATCTGTGCCTGTGTTAGTTTTCCTGCCGCACTAGTAACAATAGGAAACACATAATAGTGCTGCAGCTGAGGGTTGAAGTCTACACATTTTTATTTTGTACATGTCATCTTTTGCAGATTTGGACCTGAGAGCAGAAGACACGTTTACTGCACAGACATGTCTGAAAGGTTTTCTAAGAAGAACTAGCTACTACCTCCGCAGAGGGCTGGTCCTGGATTCATCGGCTTGTAAAATTAGTACTTCAAAAACAAAATGTTTTCTAGACTTCTTGGCAAAGAGCCCAAACGGCTGGCTGATGCCGTTAAAGATGAAAGCACATTGTTAACATCCGAGACAGATCCTCTACCTGTTTATAAAATTAAACTGCAGCAACAAAAAATCAATCTAAAAGGGTGCAAACAATTCAGTTTGGGAAAAAAGTCCAAAACCAATCATTCTAATCGCACCATAATGGTTCTCGGAGCGACTGGGGCTGGGAAGTCAACTCTCATCAATGGCATGATCAATTATGTTCTAGGTGTTGAATGGAAGGATTCATATCGGTTTAAGTTAGTTGATGAGGATCAAGCGAAATCCCAAGCTGAAAGTCAGACTTCTGAAGTCACTGCGTACAAAATCAACCATCAGGAGGGTTTTAAAATAGATTGCTCTCTGACCATTGTTGACACTCCAGGCTTTGGAGATACAAGAGGCATACAAAGAGACAAGGAGATCATAGAACAGCTCCGTAGTCTCTTCTCTGATGAGGGTTGCGTCAGTGAAATTGACGCGGTGTGTTTCGTAGCTCAGTCTTCTTTGGCACGGCTCACGCCAACACAGAAATATGTGTTTGATTCTGTGCTCTCAATCTTCGGCAAAGATGTGGCAGAAAACATCCAGATTCTGGTGACATTCGCAGACGGCAAGCGCCCACCAGTTCTAGAGGCGATCAATGCCTCAGATGTCCCATGTCCTAAAAAAGACGGGGTGCCAGTTCACTTCAAGTTCAATAATTCTGCATTGTTTGCAGTCAACAAATCAGCTGCAGCAGACGACGGGAGTGGGGATGAGGAGGATGGAGGCTTTGATGAGATGTTTTGGAAAATGGGGGCAAAAAGCATGAAGAGGTTCTTTGCTGATTTGCAAAGGATAAAAACCAAAAGCTTGAAAATGACAAAGGAGGTCCTCAGAGAAAGAAAGCAGCTCGAGAACTCAATTGAAAATTTGCAGAAGCAGGTTAAAGTTGGGTTAGCCAAGCTTGAGAAGATGAAAGAGACAAGTGAGTTACTCAAACTGCATGAAGCAGAGATCAGCAGAAATGAGAAATTTGAGTTAGAAATCACCGTCATAAAGCCTGTTCAAGAAGATATTTCTGGCACTGGAATTTACATCACAAACTGTCAGGTGTGTCATTTCACCTGTCATCCTATTTGTATACACGCAAATGATGAAGATAAAGAATACTGTGGTGCAATGGGACCAAATGGAAACTGCACACAGTGTCCAGGCAAATGTCATTGGCGTAAACATTTCAATCAGAGGTACAGATGGGATTATAAGGAGTTTAAAGAAAAACAAACAGTGAAAGAGCTGAAAGAAAAGTACCTGAAAGCCGCAGAGGCTAAGGGAACTGTTGAGGAACTGACTAACCAACTCCAGGTTGAATATGAGCGTCTGCAGAATGAGGTGGTGGCATTGATGGAGAATTCTGCCAACTGTCTAAACAGACTAGAGGAGATAGCACTGAAGCCAAATCCTCTCTCCACTCCAGAGTACATTGAAATGCTCATTGAGGGAGAGAAAGCTGAGGGCAAGTTAGGCTGGAAGCAACGAGTTCAGTACCTGATAGCCATGAGAGAAAAAGCAGAGCTCATGACTAAAGTAGGCAAGAATGAGAAACTCCTTTAAAGTCAAGAACCTCAAACTTAGGACAAAATCCAGAGCAGTGCCAACCAAGACAAGACGTGTGTATACAAATAAAGAACAAGACAGGACTGTGAGTGATGCTGAAAGCAACAAGTTCAATAACTAGTAACAATGACAGAAAAGGTTTGAGTCGCGACAGTAAGAGAAACTTGAATCACTTTGACGAAGCATAAATGTGTAAGAGATAAAGAAAGGTGTTTTCCTTGTAAACGTATTCCTGCAGGAATTAGTTCTCTTTAACAAAAAGTAAAACACAGATTTACCACGTTTTAACATGTTGTGTGCAGGAACTATTAACTTAGCTTTTTATTTTAACATATATTTTCATGTACCCAGTTTACATTGTTCCAGACAGGGTTTTTAACATGTTTTTCCTAAGTTTTAAAGTTGTTGTTTTATCTGCTCTTCAAATATTTTTCTTTTTTTGTGAATACTTAACAATTCTATTGATTTGTATTGAACTGCATTGTATTGTCCTGTAGTAATTAGATGATGGAATGATCAAATGATAAATAAATCATATCTGATGTATACAAATACTGTCTGTTGTTTGCAAAGTCACATTAAATAAACTGATAATCATGAACTGATCGACACTTAAATGTCAATTTTTACATCAAACAAATCTAAACTTTGCAACAAGTCTTCCTATGGTCAACATTTCTTTAATCGACTGCATAGCTCATCTTGTTTATGTCAGAATAATTCTGCTATGACAAAGTCTGAGTAATTCATGAATCATTTCAATCCCCTGAGAAATGATTTAAAAATAAAATAGATATCTTCAAAATGAGAGCTCACCAAGCTAACATCAAGTAAACAAAACTGCAACTGGTGTTACTAAACATAATCATTGCTCTCCCTGAGGTTTCTTCCATTTTATCCCCTTTAATTATGGGGTTTCTTTTAGGAAGATTTTCCTTGTGCGATGTGAGGGTCTAAGGACAGAGGGTCTAAGGACAGAGGGTCTAATGACAGAGGGTCTAAAGACAGAGGGTCTAAGGACAGAGGGTCTAATGACAGAGGGTCTAAAGACAGAGGGTCTAAGGACAGAGGGTCTAAGGACAGAGGGTCTAAAGACAGAGGGTCTAAGGACAGAGGGTCTAAAGACAGAGGGTATGAGGACAGAGGGTGTAAGGACAGAGGGTCTAAGGACAAAGGGTCTAAGGACAGAGGGTCTAAGAACAGAGGTTCTAAGGACAGAGGGTCTAAGAACAGAGGGTCTAAGGACAGAGGTTCTGAGGACAGAGCGTCTGAGGACAGAGGGAGTAAGGACAGAGGGTCTAAAGATAGAGGGTCTAAGGACAGAGGGTCTAATGACAGAGGGTCTAAAGACAGAGGGTCTAAGGACAGAGGGTCTAAAGACAGAGGGTCCAAGGACAGAGGGTCTAAGGACAGAGGGTCTAAGGACAAAGGGTCTAAGGACAGAGGGTCTAAGAACAGAGGGTCTAAGGACAGAGGGTCTAAGAACAGAGGGTCTAAGGACAGAGGTTCTGAGGACAGAGCGTCTGAGGACAGAGGGAGTAAGGACAGAGGGTCTAAAGACAGAGGGTCTAAGGACAGAGGGTCTAATGACAGAGGGTCTAAAGACAGAGGGAGTAAGGACAGAGGGTCTAAAGACAGAGGGTCTAATGACAGAGGGTTTAAAAACAGAGGGTCTAAAGACAGAGGGTCTGAGGACAGAGGGTGTAAGGACAGACGGTCTAAAGACAGAGGGTCTAATGACAGAGGGTCTAAAGACAGAGGGTCTAAGGACAGAGGGTCTAAGGACAGAGGGTCTAAGGACAGAGGGTCTGAGGACAGAGCGTCTGAGGACAGAGGGTGTAAGGACAGAGGGTTTAAAGACAGAGGGTCTAAAGACAGAGCGTCTGAGGACAGAGGGTGTAAGGACAGAGGGTTTAAAGACAGAGGGTCTAAAGACAGAGGGTCTAAAGACAGAGGGTCTAAGGACAGAGGGTCTAAGGACAGAGGGTCTAAGACAGAGGGTCTAAGGACAGAGGGTCTGAGGACAGAGCGTCTGAGGACAGAGGGTGTAAGGACAGACGGTCTAAAGACAGAGGGTCTAAGGACAGAGGGTCTAAGGACAGAGGGTCTAAAGACAGAGGGTCTAAGAACAGAGGGTCTAAGGACAGAGGGTCTGAGGACAGAGGGTGTAAGGACAGAGGGTTTAAAGACAGAGGGTCTAAGGACAGAGGGTGTTGTAACCTGTACAGTCTGTAAACACTGAGACAAATTATAACTTTGTGATATTGGGCTGTACAAATACATTCGATTTGATTTAAACAAGGTTAGATAAGTATGTCATTTGAAAATGCATGAAAAGCTTATGTATGCATTTCTCGAGAGCTACTTACTGTATTCCTGCATAATTTTGAGAAATAATTCACGGTTCTGTTATGAGGCTTTACTTACTCATTAAATACCCACATCTTACTTACTGATCACTTTGGACTGTCGTAACAGTCTAGGAAAATAAATAACAAATTATTATATCGGCTGACAGACATTGGACTTCATCCCTTTGTGACAGTAATTCACTCTGTAAAACAATACAACATTAACTTTGTCAGACTAAAAGGGTTTCATTCTAACTCTGTTTGTCAGTACAAAAAAAAAACTTTTAAATGATGCATCGTAAACTAGCTTTAACTAGACCACGCTGAAAAAAAATTAATGCTGAAAAGAAAAACATCTTTTAGTTTTCCCATACAACAATGACAATTAGCAGTGTTTCCCCTACCATTGTCTTGGAGGGGACGCCAACGGAGCCCCGCCTGAAATTCAAGTTGTTTTTAATCAACTCCATTTGGATGTTCACATGTGCTGTTTCCACGTCAACTGCAAACGGATTGCTGAGCAGTTCATGCGCAGTCGGGAACACAGCGGTGGAGATGTTTGTCAGTGTTTGGAAACACGTAGTGACCAAAGTTTCCTTCTGCATCAGAGTCTCCCACAGGCAGCTCGGCTTGGAACGCTGTCACTGCATCATACATGTCCGTGATCACACGGCCCTGAAGCTGCAGATTTAACAGTGAGATGCTTCATATGTCACACACAAACAGTCCAGCTCACATCGTCCCAGAGATCTGTGCTGTGTTTCCCTTTGCTTCCAAAAACTGGCAGATTTCCTCACGCAACTCGAAAAATCTATTCAACACTTTCCCTCGACTCCATCGCACCGCCGTGTTCAGAATGTATCTCCTCAGGAACAGACTTACATTGACTCTTATAAAGTTTCCTGTGTTACGGTGCTTATTACATGTTCCATCTCCAGAGCTTTACAACACAGCGCTTCCTGGTGTATGATGCAGTGATACACCATCAGCTCACCTGCACAGTTCTCCCGCTGCATCTTCTCCCGCATCCTGCACTAATCCGCTCTTTTCATCACATCGCAGTCAGTCATCAGTCCCGTCAGTTTGTCCCGGGGCAGTTTCATTAGGTAGGGGAAACACTGATACTGCTTTTAGTACTCGGATTTTATTAAATATATGGCTCTTAAGGAAATACATTTAAAAATATTTTGCTTTTATGGCTCTTCCAGCCAAAAAGGTTCCCGACCCCTGATCTAAGCTCTTGTATGCCTTCATTTGTGCGTTGGTTGCCCACGACGTTTGTAGCACAAGGTAGTTCACAATATCCGGATATTCAATCGGCGGTAATGAATCTAAATCCTCAATATAATCCGACGGCTTTAGCGTGTACGGGTCACGGCCGCACATTTGGACTTTTCCTCTGAATCTTGCCTTTGCAGAGGATCCAGAGAGTCAGAATACTTTGAAGAAGTCGGAGTTGTTGTTGTTCGCTTTAGACGCCATTGTTGATTTGTTTTCCAACCAACATGGCGTCGCACGCATACGTCACACAGTTTTGTCACGTGTTTGCACACTACCTATTGTAAGGCTGATTTCTACCTCAAACTTTGTGATATAAAAAAACACACGACAACTCAAAAAAAAACTTATAACAGTTCCACCCAAAGCAAGTTGCCATTAATGAGTAAAGAAATTGACTCGAGAGGCAAAATAACAAGAATCAACAGAAAATCATATCACCGTAACAGCACTTTCTCTATGCAACGACTATATGTTCACGTTCACTGGAGATAAGTCTTACCCATCATTTAATGACATTTTGATAACCTCACACATATCACCGAAGACAGCAGCACAAATAGCTGCTAGCTAAGTGAACATACACAGCTAGCTATCGAGCATACATAGCTAGCATAAGACGAAAGCATCACTCACATTAACATTAATGTGAATTATGAGCTAGAAGTATTGGAAAGTAAGTAAGTACATTCACTCAAGTACTTTACTTAAGTTAAATGTTCAGGTACTTCACTTGAGGATTTTTACATTACCTAAAGTAAAAAGATACTTCTTCCAGGTCTGTACGATAGCTAGCTTTACATTTGATTCAGTTATAATAATTCTATAATAATTATGGAATTCTTTAAACAATTTCATTACGAAAAAATGTAATTTATAATAGTGACGTTATTTGGGTGGGATATACAAAATAAATGATCAAATTTGGCTAGCTAGCTAGCTAGCTAACTCACCACATAGCACATTTCACACTGTATGTTTAAAAAAATAAAAGTTTTATTAGGTACATTAATGGATTACGTCTTAGTTTAAACCTGCAGATGACATGGTAAACACAGCCTGAGCGGATTAACTCCTTTATTTCGATTATTTTCCAGTTACTTCCCATAAATTCCTAGTGAATATTTTCCTGAGCTTGGTCTAGTTATCACCACACAAATCAAAGAGCAGCCCCTTACCTTTCCAGACCCTCGGTTTCCTCATATCTCTTTCTATCCATCGAAAGGTTTTGTTAAAACCAAACCTCATGCATCTGCTGAGGTACTTTAAGACAACAAGGCATCAACACAACGCCGCCCTTGTTTGAGACGAAAAAGAGCGGGAGAGAGAACAACTGCTGAGTGCGTGAACGCGCACGACGCACCGAGGCCCGTCTGAATTCCCTCTTTTCTTTTCTTTTATTTCCTTACTCCTTTATTGCAAAACAAATGCAGTAACAAAGAATCAGAGGTGGAAGAAATACTCAGGTAGAAATGCTCTGTTATAAGTAAAAGTTCTGCATCTTTTTTTACTTAAGTAAAAGTACAAAAGTATTAGCATTGAAATAATATTATAAAAATAAACAAAATTTGTAATTGTAAATGACTACAAAGAAACCCAACATAACTACAGAGAGACACAAAATAACTACAAAGAGTGAGGCTAACGTTAGCTAACAATGCTAACCACAGCCATTAGCAGAAGCTAAACTATGAGCAACATTTTCTCTACAGCTCTGAAAAGCCGATATTGAACGACTCTCTCTTGGATAAGTCCGACTCCTTTTTTTGGGTTGCTTTGCAGTTTTCAACGAAGGACGCAGGCACGCTTGTGCATCAGCTCGCACTCTAAAATGACCTGTGATTATGCTGAAAGGTTATATAATAATATATCTTTAGCAGAGGAGGAAGAAGTACTCCGATCTTTTCAGTAAAAGTAGTTATAACAAAGTGTACTGTAGAAATACTCTGCATCTTTTTTTACTTAAATAAAAGTACAAAAGTATGTGCATTAAAATATACTTAAAGTAAAAGTACTCATTATGCAAAATGGCCATTTTCGGATTAATATATATTATATCACTGGGTTATAATTAGTGATCCATTAATGTGTACATCATTTTAATGACTTTAATGACTGTTTATACTGCAGGTATCTTAATCAATAATAGTAGATAATAGAATAGAAATAGAATAATAGAGTAATAGAAGAGCATCAGCGTCTACCGAGCCGCCATCTTGACTTGGCTCCCGTCGACTGAAGTTACATTAGCCGCCGCCACCGTCTGGATTTTGAAGCGCGTCTACTCGTGCAGCTACAGTACGGGTAATAAGTAAAAAGACCTGTATTTTTCTTTAATTTTATGATTTAGAAGTGTTTATCAATTTAGCAAAACAGACTAAATCCAGATAATTCTTTTAGCGTAGCTCTGTTGGGCATTTAAGAACTAATCTCCTTTTAGTTACATTTTATTGATGTAAATACAAATTAAATAAGAGACATAATAAAACAAATAAAATAATGTTTATTGCACAAAGTTTTGGTGCAACAGAATTGAAATGAAGATGTTTAATGAGACATTTGAACTGAATCTTTCTTTATTTTAAACTAGTTTTAAAATTTGGTGATTTTTTGGTGCATTATGATTTAAAGCTAAACCACGATTAAACCAGGTTAAAAAAAAAGAATTCTTGTTGGTGCAACCCAGCCCAAGAGCTTGTATTTGAGCATGTGAAATATTTAAAATACTAAATATATAATGTAGGTAATTCTTTGTAAAACAAGTGCAGATGATCTGAGTTCAGTATCTTCAGTGAAAACTACCAGAAAAACATGTTGGTATTAAAATATATTGCATTTAATGACACTATATGTTAGTACAAAATATCACCTTCATATCACCTTAACATGCACACACACACACACACGCACGCGCACACACACACACACACACACACACACACACGCACGCACACACACACACACGCACACGTTAAATTCACTTCATCAGGATTCATGTAAAAAAACAAAAACATAATATAAAAACAACGTACGACTGAGGTCATGAAAATAAATATCTGTACACAAACATCTCAAATGTTTTTCATAACTTGTTTGTTTTCTACAACCAAGAAAACGTCCAGTTTAGAAGATTATGGCAAAACATTTCATTTAAAATTACATTTATACAACACACCCAAACTGTTACAATTTATTCAAAAAGTAACATTATGTTGGACATGTTAGTTATTATTATTATTATTTTCTCAATATCAGAGCAGGAAATTATTTATTTTTGACAGAAGATCAATCATGTGCACTTAAAGCTCAGATGAGCTCTATAGGGCCGGCCTGTATATATATATGTATATATGAATAAATAAATAATGGCTATATTATATATATTTAAAATATTAAATGTAAAAGAAAATTAGATAACAGGTGTTGAAAATGCAATAATTTGACACTGCTCCTAATACTAGGGTGGGTTAAATGCAGAGTCTAAACTGTGTGACGATAAAAAGAGGGTTCAGGATTGGTGGTGGTTTAGTGGTCCGGCTTACAGTTACAACACCGGAAGGTTGTGAGTTCAATACCAGGGCTGCACTCTGTTAACTCCGAGTCGCTCCAGAGAGACTGTCCCTGTAGTGAGTTCACTGTGAGGTGCTCTGGATAAGAGCGTCTGCTGAATGACCTGTAATGTAATGTAGACATTTAAAATCCTCCATTTCCACTGAGGTCTCGCTGTAAACAGTTTAACTTTGGATCAATAATTTGCATCTTTCCAAGTAAGCTAGCATGACATGTTTTGTATCAACGGATTCATCGCAACCTCAAGATTAATAGGATACAACTGAGCCCGCAGTAATGTTAATGCCATGTTTATTATTGATTATACATATAAAAATTGTTAGTTTTTTCCTTGCTTTTTTCCTCACATAAAAAAAACGGCTGTTGAGGTCACAGTGTTGAGGTTAAAGACGTCTGTGTTGTGTTGCAGAGAGATCTCCTGAAGTTAGCATGCTAACAGCTAGCTGCGCTGCGTCCAGGCTGTAATACCACGTGTTCCTCTAGAGGTGATAGTGAGTCAGTGTAGCTGCAGTCTGCTCAGTACAGAGAGAAGAAGAACAGCTGCTGACTCGGGCAGACTCAGCATTACGTCCATGCTGCTCTCATAGTTTGTTTTCATTAAATCCAAAGTGGCAGAAACGAGAAAAAGACTCTTGTTGTTTTATTGTTGTCTGTTCTTCAGCGAGAAATGTCCGAAGGTGAGAGTTTAATATCTGCCACCAGTAGCATCAAATCAGCCCAAAACTCCTGTCGTCTGAGCCGACTTTAGTGAAGCCAGATAATGAAAACGATATCGTGGCTAAGTTTGTCGTAACCTCAGTTGTCTCTCTGCGTTTTGATGCTGATTCCTTTTGTTTCTTCCGTTTTTCCCACAAGATTTGAATGCACCACAGACTCAGCTCCACAGCATCTTCCCAAAACTTTAGCATGTTCTCCACACAATCCAAAGTTCAGTACTTTGGTCATCCGGATGTGCGACCTCTTCAGGGTCGGAGATGCTCAGCTCGTCAGTGTTCGGGGTCGGCGCTCACGTGGATCGGCTCACAAAGCTCCGCCTCCTCGGGGCTCATCTGGATTTGGATGTCCCAATCAGGTTTCTGCAAAAGTGGGTGAATCTTCTTTACTCACAGAAGAAATTAAAGTTTCATCACACATTAATCTGTGTTATATTAAAATATAA